>NC_057808.1:107751390-107930834 GCF_018294505.1 Triticum aestivum | reverse complement strand
TCCACGTTTCGGATTGAAATATCTAGCGGCCCCAATTCCAGCCCTGCAAAATCTCCCTTCTCCACCGTCCCCTTCCACGCCCAGATTGCTCAACTCCCTAATTCGCCGCCAACCCAAGCAAAGTTCGAATCGCCCCTCGTCTCATCTCTTTCCCCACCTCTGTGCCGGATGACAACGACGAAGACGACGGTCGCGCTTCACCACCGCACCGGAGCTACCTCATCTACGCCCTCGTCTACCGCACCGGGTGGTCCACCGACAACGTCGGCCGCCGCAACCGACGTGCCTCACAGACACCGACTTCCACTGCATCAGGTGTGCTTCACCGATGCCGTCTCCCAGCTCACCGGGGCTACTTCACCGAGCACATCGTCGCGCCTCCGCCCCCGAGGCCGCTGGGGCTTCACCAACGGTCTCGTCCACCGCATCGTAGCACTCCGCTGCCACTCAAGATCTGCATCCGTGCACGGCCAGCCAACGCCAGCGCATCACCCTCAATGGCTCTGAAGTGACCCGCACTCTAGCTAGGCGAGCATGCCCAAACGCCAGCCCGAACTAGGTATCCACACATCACTCCCTTGTGCACTATTCCGACGATGATTGGATATCCTTTCACTGCTCTCTTAGATTACACGCCTATCCAACTCTGACTTTAACTCTTATTTCTTCTGGAGATATCATCTGAAACAAGCAAATCCATTTTTTAGCGAAGCATGACGGCGCTACGGGATCTGGTACACATCATGCACACCCGTATAACCTTGTAAGTATCTGTCCTCCGGTACAGCAGCAAGGTCGATTCCTCTTATTTGATCAGCCATTCGCCGTGTCAAAAATGCAGAGGGGGATGCAAGGAGCACAAGGCCTGCACATCCAAGCAAGTGGTAACATGGACTTGTACATGGAACATCCCAAGCGCAAGCAGAGCTGCAGTGAGCCTGTACAACGAGCTAGCGTAAGTCCCTGCATTTCATTTAATTCGTACTGGCATTCGTGTATGATTTGTGTGCAGTGGCGGATCCACGAATTCAAGTTACCAGGGGCGAACATTTAACTTAAAAAATACGAAGGCACTTGCACTCCGGAAATCAACATAACTTGAGAAATGTGAAGCTACATGCACTTTGAAAACCAGCTAATGATCCAAAGTAGTTCAGATTATAAACACTAAATGATGCAAGCACCAAAAAACACAAAATGCAACATGGTGTACAAGGACTACAAACATGGTCTGTACCTGCTTGAATTATTCGTTCTCTGGCTGAAAATATCGAAGTGTAATTGCACCTATAACCAGTGCGCAAACTGCATATCAATATATCTATCCTGCACAAGTATGCCAATAGTTTCAAACAACAGACTAGAAAAGTATTTATGCTACGTTGTCATGATACGGGGACTTTCTGGTAGATGGCCTCGACGTTTCCTCAAGCCATGAAAATGCACTATAATTTGCTTGTCATCAATGCCTGCAAATCTCTATGTCTCTCTCAACATAGCAGATCATCATTAGACACTAAATCCTTCAATAGGAGCTTGCAAAATGCTTGCATTAGATGCCTCATTAGACACTATATGTTCATCACCAGGAGCATGTAAAATGTTTGCATCAAATCCTTCATTAGCAGTTTGTTCATTAGACACTTCAGGCTCAAGAACAACATGAGCTTGGATGTTTGCACCCGAGATTAGATTCATCAGATTCAGTCAGTTCAGTATTGATTGGGGGCGTTATAAAATAAGTAGAAATTGGTTTCATTTTCTCATAGATTCCCTACATACAAGCAGTTTTACAACACCATCAGGTTTAACTATTGGCCAGAAATTGAAGAGTTGAATTAGATGTAATCAGGGATGTGATGTACCTGCTCATTGTGCATGCTACTCTTGCAAGCTGCGACTGTCCGTTTGCGCAAGCTCGATGCCATGTCCGTGCTGCCGCCGCTGCCTCCCACGCAGGCTACACCCAGGGTTGGATCTTCATCTTCTTGTCCTTCCGTTCGCTTGAAGCCCGGCGACCGCCCTCCAACGAGGGCGCAAGGAAGTGTTGTGTCGGTCTGTCCAGCGGCGGCTAAGTTAGGAGTGAACCAGACTGGAGGCTAGAGCGGATGAATTGGGATTTTTCCTGCTGTTGATCGATATGGGAGGCGCTCGTTTGGGCCGCGAGCCTGCTATAGGGCCTGCCTTGCACTTATGTTATTAGCCTATCCAAATTGAAACATTTTTCTTTATTTTTTACATTGCCTGCTCGTGCGTTGGGACGAACAAAACTAGCCTAGGCCAACCTGGACGACTCAAACTAGGTGCACACTTTCGAGCCACCCGAGGCGGCCGCCCATACCAGCCCCTATGGTGGTGTCGCCCCTTTTTGCGTGTATGATAGGGGTAGTGAAAAATATTCCAGTGGCGCTTTTGATTTACCCACAGAATGGTTGAATTGCTTGTTTCTATGAACTGAGTTTGCCAATAATGTGAAGGATGCCAGTCTTTTCATCCTATTGTAGATTGCGTAGATCTTGATATGCCAAAAGTAATTGCATGAAATATACAGTAAAAGCCAGTGTGATGTGTGTGGCTACAACTATTCTGACTACACGTCCTCATATAACATATCAAGGACGCACCATCTTACCAGATTAACCATTCGACTTACCAATGCAGTGTGGGAAGAAAGAAGTATTGGGACTGCGTATCCAAGCAATTGATGCCATGTACAACCTTGTAAGCGAAAAAGAAGTTGCAGTGTGCCTGTACAAAGAACTAGCATAAGTTCAGTTACCTCCTTCTCAGAATTTTATTTAGCCACTTATTGCGAAATTGTTCAGTTATGTTGCTTGGCTTAATTTAGTTTGCTACTGATTACATAATGCCACGGCCTGTTAATCCTATTATAGACTCCGCCTATCTATTTGTTTGATACTTACTGTTACTGAACTTAAATAGCTACTTGTTTGTTTAACTGCTTTGCTGCTGCAACAACGGGCTACAATGATGTTAATAACTACTTTTCAGCATCGAATTGAAACTCTTTAATTCCTTGTTTGTTTAACTGGTTTGCTGTTATAACTCCCAGTTGAGATGTTTTGCTAACTTCAACTTTTCTGAATTCAATCGAAACTTTAATGGCAAAACAGGTTAGCCCAAGATCAAAGAGCGAGGTCCCCATGGACGTTGTATCATCCCACAGCAGTGGCACCAGCCCAATCGTGCATTATGAATTGCCAACTGTTGATGCTCATGGAGGCTAAACTAGTGGTAGAAAGAGATTCTGCTTCTGCACTTAGATATGAAGTTGACATTTGAGGAAGCAAACAGCACAATCAGCAGAAGTACTCAAGACAACCATTAAATATTTGGTGGATTTCAAAACGAAGCAAGCCGAGACAGACCACATTGTTAAGGTCCTGAAGGAAAAAAAGGAAATTAAATTCCCACTTGGTAAATCATAGGTGAAATGTTCTTTCCATCGTTGAATAACCTTTGTGTTGTTTGTTCATGTAATCAATCAAACCATTTGTTTTAGAGATCATGTAATAATTGTTTTTTGTTTTTTGTTTTTTGGTTTCTAATTTTATTTGAGCACAAGTCTATATTAATTGATAAGACTCGGAGACATTTCATTTTGATTGCTGTGCCAGACCTACAAATATGCCAATCAGACTGAATGTGCATTCAGCAATAATAGTAGTATAGATGGACCATAAGTGGCACGCATCGGAAAGGGCCAAGATGCTGTAGTAGCTTGGCTAAAAAAAGGATGCTGTTGTAGCAAAGAAAAGTACAGCGTCCTGGCTTATGTATGTTAGTTGATATTATTGATCCATATACTCTATAAGTGTTTATATGTGTGTTAGTTCTGTACATTCTTGGTTGATTGACTCGGTATTTGATTCTTGATACATCGCTTGTGTACATATCTAAATGGGAGTACACATTATGTTGCGTGTGACATTTGAGTTAGACATGAAGTGTTCCAAATATTTGAATTCACCTTAAACTGGATTCTAGCTTCTGAATTTGAGTATCGGCATTTGTAAACCATATTCATATATGATAGTGGAATACATCTTTGTCGTCCTTTTGAAGATATATAAAAACACATAGAATGATTTATAAAGATTCGTATAGGAATACAAAATGGATTCGAATTTAGTTGCCAGGGTAAACGTGGATGCTTATTGTCCCAATTCGAAAGAAGCGGCAAAATGTCCACTCCCACGTCGGCTGCCCGAAGCCAAGTATTTGGGAGATGTAAATTACTCTCTACCCATTACACGGACAATCCATCGGCCCGATTTCCACTGCTCTAAATAGGGGTAGGATAGTAACTTCAATTAGATGTGACACGACCGCCTCTGAGCCCATTCTGACACGGTGGGCGCCAAACATGGGAGGCAAAACACATTTGATTCAAGCTCGTCCGAAAGACCTCTGTTTCTCCCTCCATTTCCCCATTCATACACGATGGGTGGCAAAACAAACTCGACTCGGCCGAAATCGATGTAGGCAAATATTTTCAATAGGGGCATGTTTGTAACTTCACTCAGACGTGACACAACCGCCCTACCTGTCAGCCTTGTTCATACACCGTGGGCGCCAACCATAGGCGCCAACCACCCTCTCCTCGCCCTAAATCGCTCTGGGCAAATATTGGCGAGATGCGAGATTACCATCGTATCCCCAACCGACGAGACGTCCAAATTTTAAACGGGGGCTAAGTTCGTAACTTTCCCATATTTCAGACAGGCGCGTCCAAAAAACATGGTTCCCCGTACCTCTCCCTCCATTTTCCCGTTCATACACCGTCCATGCTAGAACACCATCCCCACACCAGCCTCCGTCCGCCACCCCATCCATCGCTGCCGTCCTCCACCACATCCATCGTCGCCGTCCTCCACCACATCCATCGCCACCGTCCTCCACCATGCCGGAGCGCCTACCAAGACCATGTCGTCCACTGCTAGAGATGGACGTTTCTCATCCACGGCGACGGACCAAGAGCCTTGCATCACGTCCTCTTGCTTCATCGGCGCCGTCGTCCTCTTTGTCGGGGCCGCTCACACGACCTTCTCTTCCACCGCAACGGGACTTATCCCCCGATGTGCCCGTCTACCGTCACAGATCTACTTCAACGCCACCGACAGCCATCGCACCCCCGATGCCTACACGGCGCCGCAAGAGAGGTGGTACTTCATATCTCCTCAACTTTTTGATCTCAACCAGAAAAATAGATCTTAACTTGGTTACTCTACTTTCTTTTTAGCTCTTAGAATTTAGTTCTTAGTCGAAGCAAACAATGGCTACTAAATATCATTTCTTTGGTTTCCCCCTTTTATGATCACTATAGGATCAGAATACGTGCTTCGTGTCATAATAGCACTGCTCGACCCATCAAGCTAAACAAGCTTAGTTGTTCAAATACGAATCTGATATTATTAAAACAGATTCGTTTAATTGGTCAGCTAAATGTTCCTAAATTAGTTTCAAAAATGCATGTTCGTCGCTCGGGTGTGTATCTCTACAGGGTGCCCATGGTGGGTCGGCCCACCCTAGGATTTTGGGTCATCCCAGGCCCCGATTCCCCTACTCGCCCCCAGCCGCTTGCCTCGCCGGCGACTTGCCATCCCCGGGCGGCATGACTCTAGGAGGAGACGCCGGACTAACAGGAGGTCAGGAGCCGCTCGCCCAACAGCGTCACCGCTGCCCGGGCGCGCCGCCGTGCCTACCTTCCCAGTCCGTTCAGGGCTCAGGCGTGCAGCACCCACTAAGCCAACCCGATTTATCCTGAGATAAGTCCTCAACACTCAGCAGCCACTCCTCATCACCCATTTTCTAATTGATTCATTACTCATTAGGCAGGACCGTCATTAGGGTTTGTTGTGTGCTCAGTGCTACCTACACTTAATGGTTCAGATGTATTTCGGTAATCTTTAGTACCTGTAAAGTTCACAGGGTTTTCAAAATTCCGGCCCTAGGAACAGACACTAGTCATTTTGGATTGTTGGTCATAGTGACATTGACCCAGATTACTACTGCAAGCCAGGTTTGTTGACAATTTTACTTGTCTTTCTTACTCATTCGATATAATATCCAATTATCACATCGATTAGTTGCAAACAATAAGTGCTAGACAAACTTCTTGATTCAGATTTTGGATGGTCTCTTACTGCAGTTACAATTCTGCATACTTGTCCTAGTAAGCTCACAAGTAAATGATTGATTCACTACATCTATGCTTGCCTTGTCATATTTGTTGTCAATATTCTTTTAGGGTGGACCACTCTGTTTCTAAATACTGCAACCGTAGACATGAGTGAACAGTATTCTCTATGTGATCTCTTCCAACATGTGTGGGCAACGAACACTGCATTGTATAGAAAGAAATTGTCATTTCCAGCTTTTACATAGGCTTCGATCTTTTACATGGAATACAATCTGCCTATTTGCTTTGTGTCGCACTACCAACACTCCACCCTTGAAGCTAAACATTATGCCACTCATAATTCCTTAGTTTATTTGTTCAAATACGAATTTCATATGATTCTAATGTTCCTACTTCAGTTTTGAAATGTGTGTCTGCCTGTTATAGAGACATAAGGGGTTTGTATTTCTGTGTGTGGTCTGGTCAGCACGGTTGGGGGGTGAACTTTGCATATGCAGGGATTTATAGGGAGACACTCTTCGAGTTGAATCCGCAATGCATTCCATAGATAATCTGACTACTTTTTATGTTTTCATGAATCTCGGATTCTGAATAGCATCATAATGATTATGAGCTTGCGCGCATGAAAAGAATAAAGCAGTACAATGTCATGGCTGTCAAACTTGGCATTAAGGGACTGAAATCAAGTCTGGATGCAATGCAATGCAAATGCTCTCAACCTACAGATTCATGCTCAAAATATGATCCTAACAGTGATTCTGAGCTAGAGGGAGACCTAAGTCAATGTAGCTCCCTAGTGGAGGAGTCAGAGGAAGATGCCCTATCTTATTCACCCATCAAGGTGCTTGCTCTAACTTTCCAAGGTTATATTTGTCGCACATATCTTGCAACTGATTCTTTGCTTCTACTTTGTTGAACTGCCATTAGCTTAGTTTACACATCGTGTATGTGAATACGCCCTGCCTATCCATTTTCAGTACATATTCCATCTGTCATCATACCATATTTATCCATTCAAATGTTGTTCTTCTGTATCAGACAATCAAAAGGAAGAGGGTGATTGATGATCGTGGAGGAGCACAAGGAAAGTATTTGGAAAAGGTAGTGGCACCTGATAAATCAAATAGCCCATTAGGTGTAGTTGCAATATCACCTGACCCACAAAACACCCCAACTCTAGCAGACTCTAGACCTACTACACTGGTCATTTCTGATGCCCCAACTCAGCAGACCCCAACTGCAGCAAACATTATGATTATGCCAGTTGACATAGCACCAGCTCTACGACGCAAAACCCCCATTCCAGCAAAGAGTACACCAAATCCAGTTGCCAAATCCCTTTTCGAACCAGAGAGAGCCCCAATTGCAGCAAATAGGACCCCTGTTCCATTTCTTCCCAGTTTAGAAGACAAAGCTTTTATTGTTGTCAGGAACTTTGTGCGCATCTTTCCTTCATGGAAAGATTATACTGCAGACACAGAACAATTTCCAGTCTTCCTCCGCAACTTACGCGTAAGTAATGTACTGATGTTATTCATGGTCATTGCTGCATATGTTTCTGCTGACAAAAGACACAGGATTTCATTCTTTTAAATAGGCGAGGACCAAACTGGATTGTGAAGACGAGCAAGGGTTGGTTGCGCTTTTCAAGCACTCGTTGATGAAGTATTGTTCCTACCTGAGGCAAGCGCACTTCGATGGAAAGCCTCTAAACGAAATTTCTGTAAAGTCTCCGGTGCTACATTTATCCGACGGTGACTGGAATAATCTTGTTACACATTGGTCTCGGCTGCAGCGTAAGGTACTATCTATGATATCACATCACAATTTGAACTACATTTCTGCATTAGCCTTAACGTCTCACTTGTACGAAAACTTTTAGCAGAAGAACATTCATTCTCAAGGGACCATAGAATCTCGCAACTATACTGCACACTGCATTGCTCTTGTGAGTACCTCTTGCCCTGTATGACCATACTTACTTTCATAGCTGTTTGATTATGTAGCATCACTGCACATGTTAGCCTCGTTATCGTCCATTTGGTGGACATTATAAGATCCGTATGGACTCTTACATAAATTTAGAATCAACCCAATGCTTTTGAAGAGGTTTAGCTCTACAGTCCTCTTGTAAGGACTGAACATCGTCTATCATTGTACTTACATTAACAGCTACTCCCTCCATCCCATAATATAAGAACGTTTTGTACAGTACACCAGTGTTCAAAACACTCTTGTATTATGGGAAGAGGGATTGTTTCATTGTGTATCATTCTGCATCTTATCTCCCTCGCCCACCATTTACTAAAAAGATCATATCTATATTTAATCTTACCAAAAGTAGAATACACAGACAATGCCAGTGCAGAAGTGTAGCCCATTACTCTTGTCAGTACATTTTGTCCTGTAATGCTTGTACTTCCAGGGATTGGTAGTTGATTATGTAGCATCAATCTGCATCTTATCTTCATTATCCTCTATCCCTCCCAGTATTATCATATCTATAATTACTCTCTACAAAATGTAGAGTACAGGCAATGCTTATGAAGAAGATTATGTGCTGAAATTCTT
This sequence comes from Triticum aestivum, assembly GCF_018294505.1. Classification (NCBI taxonomy): domain Eukaryota; kingdom Viridiplantae; phylum Streptophyta; class Magnoliopsida; order Poales; family Poaceae; genus Triticum; species Triticum aestivum. Next base: position 107,922,100 of record NC_057808.1, on the reverse strand, counting down.
GAGTTATCCTTCCCTTGACATGGAGAAGGGCATTATAAAGCCGGTGTTAACTGTTAATGTAAGTCAGTCCTTCTAAAGCATTTATCCTCAACTGCTGTTTAATTTGCTCATACTCCCTATCGTTTACTATTGTTTAGTTTGCTGTTTCTACCAAAATGCATGTTCGCAAGAACCGTAAGTTCTAAGTTTTACTTGTAAAACCAAATTCCTTATTCATACCATGCACATTACTCAATACTCCCTATATGTATGCTTGTTTTTGTGGATCTATAATCCAGTGTGTGGTGAAGCAGTCCACGTTTGCACCTTGTCATCTCCTGTTTTATCTTACTAATGTGGCTGATGATATGAACAACATGCCATGCAGATTAACCAAAATAGATACAATGATTTTCTTTGCCCTTCATCTATGCTTGTTATGTTGACATGGTAATCCATTAGTGTGTTGAAGCTCCCCGCATTATGAACAATGCCAAATTATGCTATTGATATTTTGAACTTACTCTTTATTTTCAAATTTGAAATTGGATGGAATTGACAGCACAGTTATCATCTTTGTTTATACATGTGCAAAACCTGTCATCTCTCTGCTTTGTTTCAGGGTGATATGCCTGATGGAATGCACAAGTCTCCTGAAGGCTGTGAGACAAACCCAACATATATTCCAGCAAAGAAGGCAAAACATCTTGAAGATAGCGAGACAACCCCAAAGTCTTGTCTTGATGCAGTGTTCAAGTTACTTGAGACTAGCAGTCAGACAAGCTCACAGAATTCATTATCTGAATCAGTTCGACTTCTTCAGTCCCAAGTTCTAGCAGAAAGGCATTCTGCAACTCAACTTCGACTTGAAGTCCTATCTCTAAGAAAGATTGCGGAGAACACCAATGAAAACCTCATCGCTAAAAAGCTACACCTGGAAGCTATAACCGACATGCTAGGCCGGTCTAACAGCCTTGCTCAGCAGCTTGCGCAGCAGTTCCCGCACAAGGCTAACCTTTCTTGAACTGTCTTGGAAGTGGTCTCGGTTCAGTATTATTTTGTTACGCTGCAATGGTGCCCAGTTTTTGTAATCTGCTTCTTCGTTGCACGTTATGATCACTGGTGGCGAAATTCGATGCCGAGTGGATGTAATATACCATAAATCCTTTATTGTATAGTGTAGGTTTATTCTTAGTTACTATGTCGTAATTTCTTTATTGTATAGAGTAGGTTTTTTCTTAATTCCTACTAGTTACTGCCATCATTCGCTATCTGAAAAAAATCAGATGTAGTCGACCGGGCTGAAACATTCGCCTCTAACGGGCCTGGTGTTTAGCGGGCCACAATTGGGCCGGCCTGCATCTTTATTGGGCCCGAATCGTTGGGGCCTTCACACTTTGCGCGAGGCCCAACTTACACCGGCCTATATTTTAGTTGGGCCTTTTGTGGACCCAGCGCTTAGTTTGGCCCAGGTAGCGTTGGGCCATTAACAGGCTGAATATTGTACTGGCCTGTTTCGGCCCAGATGAAACCATGGGCCTTTAGCAGGCCGAAATGCATATTGGGCCTTAATTTTCACTAGTCGCCGACGAGCCTTCAGTAGGCTGAAATGTAGACCGGGCCTTTTTGGGCCCAGTTATATCACGGGCAGTTACCAGGCCAAAACATATCTCGGGCCTTAGTTGGCCCACTGATATCATGGGCCTTTAAGAGGCCCAAAGCTTAGTACAGACATCAACGGGCTGAATTATGCGACAGGCCTTTAACAGGCCCAAAGTCACGTTGGGCTTAACTGTTGACACCTTTATCACAGGCCGTTAGTGGGCCCGATGTCCTGTCGGACCATATATGGCCCATGAGCAGCATGGGCCATTCCCAGGCCGAAAGTCACACCGGGCTAAAATGGGCCCATGTCTACATCGGGCCTCTAACAGGCCGAAAGTCACTGGGCTGTAATTGGGCCCAAATATTCAGCGAACAATTAACGGGCCAGATCTGGCTTCGGGCCGTAAATGGGCCCAAATATTCGGCGAACAATTAACGGGCCAGATCTGGCTTCGGGCCGTAAATGGGCCTTTATTAAGCAGGTCGTTATGGGGCTGGCCCACTAGTACCTGAGTAAGTACTACGGGCCTTTGACTGGGCCGGCCTTTTTAACCTATATGGGCCTCTGTTGGGCCGTGCCACGTGTCGACGTATCATAGGTGCTTTGGGTCCAATGAGTGGATCACATCTGTCCCAACGGTGAGCCGACACGTTTCCTCCAACCAATGATGATTTTACACGTGGAAAATCCCCATTGGTTGGGGCTGTTAACGGGTTATCGGATCCAAAACCGGACCTGATAGCTTAACGGCGTTCCGTTACGGTGGATGCCACGTGTCGCTCACCCTTGATGAAAGCACTTCTGTGACGCGCGATTTATCGTCATGGAAGTGGACACTTCCGTGATGATAATTTTGGTAATGTCATGGAACACTTCTACGACAGCACAGGTATGACTATCTTGATTCTGTCATAAATTTGTCATGGATGTACATGCATGACAGAAAACATGACCTACTGTGACAAACACGTATCATCACGGAAGTGTATTTTTTTGTAGTGGTGAGTGCAATTCCTTTTACTTTATATCAAGAAATTATGAATGATATTGCACCTGCTGAGATAGAAGACATTGGTGTTACTATTAAGCTTGCCGATAGAGATACTATATCACCAATTGGGATTGTTAGAGATGTTGAAGTCTTGTGTGGGAAAATAAAAACCCTACCGATTTTCGTGTTCTTGGTTCCCCACAAGATGATTTTTGTCCCACTATATTTGGCAGACCTTTCTTGAACACTGTCAATGCTAAGATAGACTGTGAGAAAGAAATTGTTACTATAAGTTTTGGGGATGTGTCTCATGAGTTTAATTTCTCTAAGTTTCGTAGACAACCCCATGATAAAGAATTGCCTAGTAAGGATGAAATTATTGGTCTTGCTTCTATTGTCGCACCTCCCACCGATCCTTTAGAACAATATTTGCTAGACCATGAGGATGATATGTTTATGGATGAAAGAAAGGAATTAGATGAAATATTCTTTAACCAAATGCCTGTTTTGAAACACAACTTGCCTGTTGAAACCCTTGGGGATCCTCCTCCACCCAAGGGTGACCCCGTGTTTGAGCTTAAACAATTACCTGATACTTTGAAATATGCTTATCTAGATGAGAAGAAGATATATCCTGTTATTATTAGTGCTAACCTTTCAGAGCATGAAGAAAAGAAATTATTGAAAACTCTGAAGAAGCACCGTGCCGCTATTGGATATACTCTTGATGATCTTAAGGGCATTAGTCCCACTCTATGTTAGCACAAAACTAATACGGAGCCTCATGCTAAACCAGTTGTTGATCATCAACGATGATTAAATCCCAAGATGAAAGAAGTGGTAAATGAAATATTAAAGCTTCTGGAGGCAGGTATAATTTATCCTATTGCTGATAGTAGATGGGTAAGTCACGTTTATTGTTCCGTAAGAAGGGAGGTATTACTGTTGTTCCTAATGATAACAATGAATTGATTCCACAAAGAACTGTTACATGTTATAGAATGGTAATTGATTTTCGCAAATTAAACAAAGATACTAGAAAAGATCATTACCCTCTACCTTTTATTGATCAAATGCTAGAAAGACTGTCCAAACATACACATTTTTGCTTTCTAGATGGTTATTCTGTTTTTCTCAAATGCCTGTGTCAAAAGAGGACCTAGAAAAGATCACTTTTACTTGCCCTTTCAGTACTTTTGCTTATAGACGTATGCCTTTTGGTTAACTAGTTGACCCGTTGCGCCAAATGGCGCAGAGACCCGCTGAAGACATGTTGTCGATGAAAATAGTTTCATGCTGCAAGAACCTTGAACTAAACCATGGTATTTTGTAAACATGTTAATTGCGTTGTTTAATAATAGTCTGGGAAAAGGGAAATTTTGCATAATATGAATATGTTCAATCTAAAAAAATGGCCACTATGATGAGGTAGTAAAGTTGGCATGGTTGTATTTTTTAGCAAGTTTGAAATGATGGTTATCATGATGAAAAATTTGTGCATGCATATATTTCTTGGGATGATGATAGAGTAAAGCTGGCTTGGCTGTATTTTTTTAGCAAGTTTGAAAACATGCAGTATGATGAGAAAGCAAAGTTGGCATGGTTGTATTTTTTTAGCAAGTTTGAAAACATGGTTATCATGATGAAAAACTTAGGCATGCATATATTTTTTGGAAAAAAGAGGGGAAAAGATAAGAAACCTAAGGAAAAAAGATATAACATAGTCGGTTTATCTTAAAATAGTTGATTTATTTTAATAGCATAGAGTGAAAGCCGAAACAAAAAAAAATATTCGTTGGTATGAAAAATGAAGATAGAAGTGTTTTGAAATGTTGTCTCTCTCGATAAAAATCGGTTGTACCAATTACTGAGGCATGTATGAATATAGTTGGTTTATTTTAATATACTTGGTTTATTTTAATAGCATAGAGTCAAAGTTGAAACAAAAAAACAGCCGTTGATATGAAAAATTAAAATAGAAGTGTCTTGAAAAGGTTGTGTCTCTCAATAAAAAAAGGTTGTAACAATTACTGAGGCATATGCATGTATTATGTGGACTGAAAGTTATGTGCCTGTTTCGCCTCAAAAAAAAAGAGGTACGTGTCTATTTTCTTTTAGAAGCATGTCTAATATTATTTACAGAGTATTTAAGGTTTACTGGGCTGGCCTGCTTGTTGTTTGGCCCACGGGCAATTTTTCTGCCTGGCCCGCTCGCTGTAGAATATCAAGCGGCAGGCATCGGTCCCCTGCTATTCCTCTTCCTCGGCATCTCCGTCTGGTGGTCGAACCCTTTGTTGAGAGACGAACCCTAGCGTTTGCATGCTGGTGAGATTTCTTCCCCTTTCTGACTGGTTGGGGCTTATTTGAAACATGGATCTGGTCCGCATTCATTTGGATTTGACAACTCCTTTCATTTTCAGCCGACTCCTACTCCATTGCTGTCTTTTTTCAGCACGATGTTTCTGCCTGTTTCCACATAGTTTGTGCTGATTGAAAATCTTTGTTGTTTAAGGTTTGAAGGCATGAGGGGAGATCGCATCAACGATCCTGTGAACATTAGCTCTGATGAGAGCGCGGACAGCAACTCTGATGAAGCTCTGGACACGAGCTCTGATGAACCCGTGTACACCAGCTCTGATGAAGCTGTGGACACGAGCTCTGATGAACGAGCGTACAGCAGCTCTGATGATGGCGTGGACACAAGCTCTGATGAAGGTATTTTTAGTAATGGTAAACATCAGACATTTGACCTAATAAAATGTGGCCATGATCTGTATTTTAATCATTTGCGCTTATGGGCCATTTGTTTGTTGAATTATTGAGGCATGTGCTACCGTATGAAGAAAAAGAAGCTTCAGAAGACATGCAAGGATGTGTGTGACTGCCCTAGGGAGTATTCAGTTGGTAAGGACTAATGCTAGATAATCCAGAGTGTTTCTTTCTATAGATAGGAAATTAATTATTTTACTTTTGTTCTTAGGATGTGATCCTAATTCTGAAGCCGACTGGATGTATTCAAGGAAATTTATGATGTCAAAGTGTGCTCGAAAGCGTCTTAGTTGCTATGTCTGTTTTGTTAAGCCTGCTATTAGGCACTATGTGTGTGAGATGAACAAGAAATTTACCAAAGCTGGGCAGAGAATGGTGAGAAGCGAATTTATTTGCCTATATGTGTATTTTCCTACTCTATCAATCATAGTGTATAACTATAAGTCTGTTGAATGCTTGTATTACTTCTCTACTTTGTTCACTAAGAAGCACCTGATGAAGTTTCTCTCCAGTCCGGTCGATCGAATGCGGATTAAGCTTTCATCTGGGCGTTGTTTAACCTATGTTCGACTGATGAAAGGGGTTGACAAGAGGGCTGCTATAACACATAACTGGAGACGCTTTGCGGAAAGAGCGAAGCTGAAAGAAGGGGAAATCTGTGTCTTTTCTCTCCGACATTGCAAGGGGGTGCCAATGTTCACTGTGCACAAAATCTGAAGAGGTTGGTGTATGAAACAGAATTTTATTTCTGAAAGAAATATTTAGTTTATTTCCTGGTCTAAGTAAGTATGGGTTTTTGTAGGTTTCTGTGATGCAGTTTGGAAGGAGGAAGATGGGAAGGTGTTCTGCAAGGACATGTAGATATGTTCTCTAGTATGATGGTATGCCTATGTTTAGTAATGTTCAGTCGCTTCATAGACTACGGTCGGGTTTGTTGGGTCAAGGGAACCAGGATGCTTTTCTTTTGGCACTAATGTATCCTCTATGCTATCTATGTAATGCAATGATGATGAAGACTCTAAACTATTAGTGAGCTGTATGCTTTTGCCTAACATTGTAATTCTGTTTGTCTGAAGTAATTAAGCGTACGCACATAGATATAGCATAGTCAGTACATGGGATTTCATAAGATAGGATTAAAGTTTTGGCCGCATGAAAATACTCCGCACGAAGGATAATAAGTTTTGGTAATGCCTTTGAGCTAGCTTTCAAAAGTATCCTGGTCGACGTTGTTACTTGGGTTTACAGCTCATTGCCATGGTCGAACAACGCTCTCTTTGCACTTCTTTTTCCAGAAACCCTGCACACAGTGCTTTGTTGGTTGGTCAAAGAGGAAGATAGTTGATTTAGTAGGTTTTTCTTGTGAGTGTTTTACCTAGTAGTTCCGTTGCCTGCGATTTCTGGGTCCAGCTTGCTGGTGGCAGGAAAGAGGTTAGAGATCACTTCAGCTGGCGGTGTGTTCGTTGCGCTACCATTAAACTGTGGTTCTGCTTCACGTGTTGGAACCAATTCATCATCAGGTTCCTGAAACTTGTTATGAGATATACATGGTCTATTTTTTGTATGTGTAAAACTGGTACACAAACTAAGACAAAAGTATGTCTAATATACCTCAAGAAGTGGTGTATTTGGACTGTCGTCATCGGATGAAAGCAACAATGTTAACGGTTGCACCCTATCTCTTTCCATGGCTTCGACTTGCTTTTTAAGCTGCATAGTAGATTGCCCAAAACCCCATGACCAGGATGTTGCTTGTAGAAGTTCTCTTCTGCATTTCTTTAGGGGTTGTAGGTTTGCATCATCAAATACTACTATATTGTTTTCTTGTAGATAGCTTATTGCAGCTACATTAGCTGATTCAGCAGCTTCGAGGGATGTACTTTTGAAATCCCCATAAAAAATTTTGGGTTCTGTGGCTGCCCAGCCTCTATGAGGTGGTAAATTGATTGAAAGAGAGGCAATTAGGCCATGCTCTCCCATGTCAAGTATGTCATGGTCAGTGATTTGCAGCTTAAGAGTGTTCGTGGCTTGCTGAAGAATGTAACGTTTGCTTATGTTGACATGGGTTGGCGACATCTGCAAGTTGTAAATCAGGCATGCATCACGCAAATGGACAAAGATGTCGTTGCACATATGCTTTAATCGACTATATAAACAGGAAGTAAATTACCCAATTGTCTTGAGGCATGTACCTGTGGAAGGCCCCTGACCATGAGTTCTTCGTCCAATGGAGAATCCGGATCCTCGCCTGCCATATCCTTGCACTGGATGCGTGATTTACGGAGTTGGAAGATAGAGGCGGCTCGGGGTGGTAGATCGAACTAGAAATGGATGCGGCTGATAGAAACCCTAGAATCTGTGAGTTGGAGCCAGTGTGCTTGCTGTATATGGACTGCTGTGGGCTTGCCAAGGGTTTTCAGTGCAGCCTGATATGGACAGCAGGCCCAAGGCTTTATTCATTTTTTTAGCGCGTGTATTTTAGAATATGAGTCCACTCTCACAGCCGTGCGATCGCATTTTCACAGGCAGATAGAAACGAGCTATTTTGCACTGCATTAGCGAATTTAGCTTTGCTGTCTACAGAAACAGGAATTGTATACGCAATAGGAATCCTGAAGTATATTGATGGCCTTGGCTATGCCAGTTATAGAGACATAAATGGCACTAAAAATTAAATAAAAAGCCACACAAACATAAACGGTACAAGCAACAGAGTCTTAACAGGGCCATCATTAGTTCTTACACACAGTCTTGGCAAGTCTTACACAGACAGAGAAATATAATTATACATTACGGTTAATCTATGCGGTTAAACAAAAGGATCGAAATAGACTACAATTCTAAAAGGTCTGGTTTAGGATCCATTCTTGTAGAACAGAACTCTAGAAACCTCTCCTGATGCTTTTTAGTTGCTTTTCTGATTTGAGCACCCTGCGCTTGAGCCTTTCTGCTATCTTCTCAATGTTGTTAAGAGGTTCGTTCATAAGCTGATCCATGGGTTCTTTCCCAGATGATCTGTTGAGCGATGTCACATTGCATATATGATCAGATAATCCATGCATGTATCTTGTAAGAACGAACCAGCCCATAGCATTTTTCTTGTTCTTATACCTAGCCATCATTAATTTGTTCTTGATGGATCTGGTCTTCGCCTTTGTTTTCTGCTTGTTATACTTCGCCACTGCTAGCTCATGCTCTAGAGACTGATTTTCCTCATCCAGTTTCTTCATGTTGATGTAATTGTAGTCTCTTAGTTCAGTCTTAACCATGCATTTTATGTATCCAATTGCTTCCATGGCAGATGTGTCCTCTGACATTGCATGATCGATACACTGTACCCCGGGAATAGCCATATGACTGCCATGATCTTCAACATATGATGTGCGTATGGAAAAAAACAGTGACACATACTCTACCGCCATCACATGCTTTGCTTCAATATTCAGCTGCTGGAAGTTCTAAAGTCTCTAAAAGAACATCCAGCATCATCCTGTAAGGGATTTTGATCATCGGTGGTATGGCCTGTGATTTTAAATGGATGTCATTAGGCGTGAGGGCATGAATCATATTTCGGCAGGTAAAAGCTTTTAGAAGGGAAAGTGTACTTTGAATAACCCAAGCAGAACTAACACCATATTAGTTTTTGCTATGGTAACAGCTGGAACGAAGATAACTAATTTATCCTGGACAACTTTATGCACAAGATGTTGATGAAGGTAAGTTTGTATATGATCACTTGTATAAGCATAAGCTATGCATCGACGGTGTAGACCACAACATTCACTACCTGGTAGGTTCTAATTATCACAAGTATGAACTGATGACTATCACAAGTGTGAATTGAATCCTGAATGCAATGTATAAATAGGAGTATTGCGCTTGTATGAAACAAAAAGACACACATCCAACACTGAAACAATGCAAGAAGCTCTCTAGTACTATGCCTATATGAAACAAAAAGACTTTGGTGTGTGCTTGTATGGAAGTATTTGGTGTATTCTTTTTAGATGACCACGCCAGCATTGGTTTTCGTGGTTCAAAATTTGCCTTGCTGAGTGGTGTCAGTACAGGCATATCTTTTTGCCTGCTTAAAACTTCATGACATTAAGAAATAGTTTTCATAATAAGCCCACGAAGCTTAAACTACGAATCTTGCTGAGAGGAAATAGGCATAGAAAAACTATCCACAACAGATAACTAAAGTATCAGTTGTTTTCTACTATATAACCACCAACCTCACAGCGGGGCTGCGAATTCTTATACTGAGTGTAGGCCTCTTCCATGCCTGGCATCTCCTCCTGCATCAAATATTCGGAACAGCTTCAGTGCATACCAAGGAAAATCATTCTGGTCGAAGGAATGCTTGTCTATTTTTCTGAAAGAAAGCCACCTCAAGCAGCTGGCCTTCAGATTGGTTATTGTTGGAGTATTCTTCATCCGGAGAAAACCTGGCATGTATCTCCTCTACATCCAGTGGCATCTCCTGTGAAATCAGGTAGATAGATTAAACGCCGACCACAGCTGCAAGCTTAATCACAAAGGGGGCACATAGATCTGCGGCTACATCACTGAATCATAAGGGTAGTTACCTGTGGTCCTGCTGAGGAGTTCTCCGGGCATCCAGATGCTGAAACACATGGAGAAACAGCGGTTAGCAATATTGACTGCGCTCGCGCCGGTGTGGTCATTGTTTGGGAGCGAGGCACTGAACGTGCGGGAGAGAACACTCTGCCGATCTAGGGTTTCATCTGGCTGCCTTCATAGCAATATATGATATGTCTATGGGCCTTTTGGCTGGGCTATTGTCTCTGGGCCCATACACCACAACTTCCAAGGGCCTCCATAGTAGTTGGAAAGGAAAGATGCGAATAGAAAGGTACATAGAGGGCCACTGTAATTGTTGATCGTAGGTAATAGAAAAGAGAAGCAGGTAATACAGGTCTTAAACTGGCGTTACAGTTTGAAAATAAAAACACACTGGTGGCATAGTAAGGTTGCTTGCTAATAAGACATTTTTAATAGGTAGTTGAAGTTTTCGATCTTCTCCCCTATTTAATGTATAGCAGTTTGCTGAGAGAGCAGAATACATCAACTTTTGTAGGCTTCATCACAGCAATATTCCTATAGGAAATGAAGAAATAAGTTAACTGTTATATCATAGGACCTTGTCAGTATGTGTACATAAATTGACTCACACATATAGTATACCTTAGTTTTCCAGCATAGTTGGAGATCGAACCGTTATCTTTGCCTGTCGCGTGTACAGCGGCATGTAATGATGTCCTATATGCATATAGTCTGATTCGCATCCACGTGGCGTTATGTAGATGGTAATATAATCTGGGATATCAATCACACTGTCAACCCAGCCGAAACAGTCATATCTATGTGTATTTATGAAGCCCTGTCCAGGCAAACCATTCTCTTCAACCAAGACAAACGGGCTCAACAGCTGGCTTGCTATCTCGTGTCGGAGGATTCCAGCCGGAAGTTCACTTATACTCACATGAATAAATCGGGTAAGTGAAATTTGCTGGCCACCATAAGAAGAACACCAAGGAATAGCCTTGAAGATGTGGTTGCCTAGCTTAATGTGTCCCCTTGCCAGAGCAGTTGATCTAAATGCTGCAAATATAGCATACTGAACATCCCCTTGATAGTATACAAGGAAAGCATCAAAGCTAATTGGCTTCACCATGACGTATCTTGACGCTTGTATATACCGAATGACCGCAGAAAATATTTCCTTTGTGTCTATGGGTTCAACACCATCTTCTCGTTTGAGGATTATAGAATGTGATAGCTCCTGCAATCTATCGGGGTCGACCTCCGTGTCTTGAAGAAAACAGTGTGGGGCAGCAGCATCGACGGTGATGTCCCGAGCATCTGGCACAGGTGGTAATGGCTCAATGGGCCTCATTATCTTGCTGAAAGGGTTGTTAAGCACACTAATAAGCACAGTGAACATGTCCAGGTGGATCCCTATTGCTGTGTTTGCTCGATCCCTAAACCTACGTTTGATCTTGATATTCATCCGCAATGGCACATTTTCTGGCACGTCTGTCCAACAGATGCACCGGAACACGAGAAGATCATTGTAGGTGATTGTGTCAGGGTAAAGCTCAAAGACGACACAATATGGATGCAGCATAAAATCCACTGTCTTGAATGTCCAAAGATGCAGCGGGAGGTTTGTTATTTCAACTAAAACCTGGGATCCGACATGGTTATCATTGAAATCATAGGCTGGTGTGCCACAAAATGTTGAGTTTTCATCTGCATAGAGAGTGGTAAAGTATATATTACCCAGGTTAAGCCTCTGTTCGGACTGAAGGAACTTGACTGCTTGTCTATTCTGCTGCTTGTTTGGATGCTAATTAAGAACTCCTGGTCAGGAGTATCAATAGTAACAATTTCATCGCATTCAAGTTGAAAAGCTTTAGGCAATGCATTATCAAAGTGCCTTTGTGCAGTCCTACTATCAGGAGAGAAAATTATTTGGAAATGGTAGTCTTTCCGGATCTCTGGGCATTTTGTTTCACCATAAGAAAGAAAAGCTCTTGTAATATTTCTTTTGGAACAGACAGACGAGGACGAAATACCTAGCAAGATTATAAAATAGTTTAGGCTATCCGCCAGCTTAGGCGCTGAGAAAGGACGAATGGATCTGAGAATACAGGGGCAGCGGCTCAGCTTAGAGGAACAGGGAAAGAATGGAATCTACCTTGAACTGAAACGACAGTATAGGATGCAGCTTCATCGGTTGAAGAAGACGCCATAAGCCTCAGGGCACCAAGATGTAGCGAGGGAAGAAACCCTAGAAATGGATGCGCGGAGAGTGTGACGGCGGGATTGGTGGGGTGGAGTAAGAGAGCGTGCAAGTTATGGGGGACAGCACATAGGCCAGTCCTCAGCCACACAACCTGTCTGGATATGAGGCACGGCCAAGAACGGGCCTATTGGGCCGAAGTAAAAACAGGAATGGGCCAGAGCCTTAAAGGATATGAAAAAAGGAGGAGATGACCAGAGTCTAAAACAGAGGGGAGACAAAATCATCTATGAAAAGAAGAAATCATCTGTAGACTATGGGGCAGCATATCACGCATAAAAAGGCAAATGATAATCGAACAGCACACACATAATAGGCTAGAGTTCACTTGATTATATAGAGGAGTTTTTTGTTTTGCCGTGCTTTGACACTGCTACTTGAGCAGCCAAAGACTTTTTAGCACACAGACATATAAATAGAGGAGTTTTAGACATGCTTCGTAAGAAGCATACAACCACACCAAGGTCTATGCAAGAAGCATACACGGCAACGGACTCTGCTTGTAGCTGGTCAAAGAGCATTGTGATGGAGCGTTGTCGAGAGCGAAGCTAGATGCATAAACCGCCATCTTTCTCCTTCGATCTTGCTGAGGAGGAGCTAATGTACATAGGATGGATAACCTATGGCAGAATGCAAAGTTTCAGAAACCAGTTCCAAGTATGAGAATGGCAAAACAAGTCCAAGAATAGTAGTATATAGGGAAATTGTGGTGTACCTATAGATATTTTAAGGTTGCATAGGCAGGGCAAAGGAGTCACTGCTGCTTTGTTTTCTTCCCTCCTCCAGCTCCTTTTCCAGCAACGGGGTTCCTTTATTTTAAGGTGTGTTAGTCAAAAATAAATAAGCGGAATGCTATACACATGTTTGGAAACCAGCTATATTAGTGGAATGTAAGAAGCGATACCTCTTGTTTTTCTGAAGGGGACTCTTATCATTTTTGGCATTAGCAGCACCAGAAGGATCTTCAGCCTTTTCATCATCGTTCTCCTGGAGCACCCAACATATACATAAGCTTGATAATAGAGAGACATAGCATATTGATATTGGGTGGTTATTAGGCTATACAATAGTAAGATTTTGCCTTGACACCTGTGTATTAGCGCGTGACCATGCTGCTCATTTACTAAACGTACATGCGTGCATTTATAGTATTATGCGTTAGTTAGCACATGTGTGTTAACAGGTATCTCAGGCGGAGCAGAGAAATATTTACCGCAGCTATTTCGTTACACTTCTTTGGAGGATCCTCTGCCAGAGGGAGCTTCTTGTCACTGCCGATAAATAAAGCACGCCTGGTCCTACTGGGTGGGCATGGTGATTTGCTAGAAAAGAAAATATGATCATAAGAGCAAGCTAGCATTAGAAAATACTGCAGTAGTCCTTTCTAAAGAGGCATACCCTGGAGATGCAGATGAAAGGTGACCAACACTGAGCTTTGAAGTTGGTGTCTGTGCCTGAGTGTAAAAAAAGGAAATGAGAAGAACTGAATTAGTTTTCGGGCATCTTGATTAAATAAATCGACCGAGAGATGGTAGACTAAGAAAACAACACACTGCGCCTGTAGGTGATGGAAAAGTTATAGCAGGGCTCCCTGAGGAGCTGCCAGGTTGGGCTTGCTTGATGCTTAGTGAGGGAAGCAGAGGATGATGCTCCAGATGATCCAGGGACGCAGTCAAAGGCAGATGAGCTTAACTCGGGCTTGTAGGTTTCCATAATTTTCACAACTTGAAATGATAACTGTGTGCTTGTGGTTGCAAAGCTTCTCTTTGCAATGGACACAAGAAGTTTATACTTCTGCCCAATAATCTGGGTAACCTCTGGTGGAGCAATCCTATCAACCATTGGTACATGAGCTATCTCTTGTATGGTTAGAAGTCCTGGGTTTCTAAACTTCAGTAAATTGAGGAGTGGTTTTCCAACAACTGCTTTTCCAACTTTATCAAACATGGTGAACTCAGCCTCACCTACGTCATCACTCGCAAATACTGAAATACAGTACCTGCACATGGCACGAATAGAATGAGGATTGTAGTAAAGGACTAATAAAACATAGAAGAGGCATGTCTAAATAAATCAGGCAGGAAGCCTGAGGAAACAAACAACACAAAACAAAAGAAACAGGAGACAAAGGTCTAGGAAGGCACATACGTTTCCTGTGCTGCTATGGATGAGCAGTTAGGATTGGCGCATCGGTAGTTCGATGCGACTATTGTAGAGGTCTTGTTGCAGGAGGAGCAAGAGAAGAACCACCAGCGCTGATCAGGATTGAGCCTCTGGACAGTAACGGTACATATGAACTGTTTTTCCTGTCGAAGTAACATAACTTGCAGTTGAGCACATGACCAGGAAAAGTGGGAACAACATATAGAGGAAAAGACAGCGAGGATACCTCATTTTTGTAAGGGTTCAGGCGGAGGAGCTCTGACACGGTCTTTTCAACTGGATCAGCATAGATACGGGTAGTAAATGCACCCTCGGTCAAAGCAGCATCGTTATCAATGGGTTTGAAATTAGTCCCCAACCTATTTTAATACGCAACAGGGGAGATAGTTAGCAGCGTGGCAAAGAAAAAAACACTGTCTTCATATTCATGGTTAAAGCAAGAGAAGCCAATTAGAAGGCATATAGAAATCACCTGTTGCGGAAGTCATTTATCACTGGGAGATCCTCATCAATGTACCAACGACAAGCAGAACTACCACTAAGTCCTTGAACACCTGCATAGTTATTGAACAATATAGAGGGGTAAGAGGCTGCATTGAACATAGGATGAAAAGGCTATACAATACAGAATGCATAGATGTATAAGATGCAATAGGTTGACCACCTTGATTTATTTTAGGTAGTGTTCCTACGAAAATTGCAATCATAGCTTCCTTTTCGTCTCTTGCCCACACTGCTACTTCTTCAAATTCAATCGCTCGATCACCCCAGAGGACCAGCCTTAGCTCCTTGCCCCTATAGGTTTCATATGACAAACAAATCAGTAAACAAATGAACGAGCAGGTGGCCTAGAATGGTGCATGCATAATAATAAGCAAATGACACTTACTGTAAGTCAGTTAGGATTATTGTCCTTGTGTTTGATGGTTTTGGCTGATGCATTGACTGGATAGTGACCACATCAGAAACAGCAGTTATTCTTCCAATGACATCTTCAAAACCATAGAATTTGCAAGAGCATCAGACTCCAGACATTTGACAATTGGTTTTTAATGTACTTAGGCGTGCAGTGACACAACTTACCAAGGAAACGAGGCAGTGGCCCACATGGCCTGGGGATGTCCTGAAATGGGATCAAATTGTAGGTGCAGAACGTGTAATCTGCTTCCAAGCCCGGGCGTAAAACAACATTGCTAAACCTAGTGAACTGAATCATGAAGCGACTCTCAACAGGTCTATAAGTTGTCTTTGCTTCAACGCAGTTGAAGCTGCTCATCATGTAGACCTTTCCTTCCTGCAGCTCATCCTTCAGTTCTTCTGCTCGCTGAGGAGGTATCTGCACATACATATGGTTGCCCTGCCAACAAAAACAGCAATTAGAAAGGTATCCTAGGCCAAATATGGACAGTTGGCGTTGAGCTAGCTATGTAAAGACAAACCTGGCTATCAAGAACAACTAAGTCCATGTGCTGGATAGGCCCATTGTCAGTCCCCCACGATAAAACCACAGGCGCGAGACAAGGACAGAGACAACCCACTTCCTACTGTGGTTGTGTATCTCAGAGAGCATCTGATGCGCCATCTGGAAACACAAAGACACTTTTCTTAGGAAGGTAAAAATACACAAAGAAGCAACATATTAGGTTTTGCAATATGATAGCATACCTAATCAAAGTCAAGTGAACAGACATACTAAGCGAACTACCAAAATACCTTTAACACGTACATAGATGCACAGAAAAGAACAGCAGACGCTATCTTAGGTAATCAGCAGCAACAGATAAAACAACATTTATAGCCTCAAATCTTATTGAAAAGGGAGCAGACAATCGAAATACTTCACCAAATTAGGAAGCATACAATAATAGAGACTAAGAGGCAGCAAGTAGTAGTGAGACCAAAAGCAGCTCGCAAAATAAAGTGCAACATAAGTACTATTCCAAAGACTCAAAGATCTCAGAGAAAACTATGTTTCTAGTCTGAGATCCAAGTGTGCCATCTTCGTTCTCGATAAGTATTTTCAAGTTTTTCTTGGAAGTCACACGTGAAACCGCCACGTAAAGCTGGTCATGAGTGAAAACAGGGCTTTTCAGGTATAATCCAACAGCTGAGAGAGTCTGTCCCTGGCTCTTATTGATAGTCATGGCATAACAAACCCTGACTGGAAACTGGCGACGATGTAAAGTAAATGGCCATTTAGGATCCTTGGTAGTGAGGCAAATCCTTGGAATGTACACAACATCCCAAATATTAGAACCAGTCATGATAATAGCCTCAATGACTTTCTCACCAAGTTTAGAGACAACAAGACGAGTACCATTACAAAGACCAATTGCCTGACTCAAATTTCTAAGGAGCATAATCGGCACGCCTTTTTTCAATAGCAACTTGTGTTGTGGGAAATTGTTAATTTTAATTGTATTGAGGTACTCGATAGGATAAAACACATCCATATTACGCATTGAGTCAGCAGCATTTCCTATAGAATCATAGCTTAAGTACTCTCTCTTAGCAGAAGGCATTAAGGCTAGCACATGGTCATTAACTTCTTGAGCTAGATCATTTGTTGTTGTTAAGATAGCCCTTTGGCACAACTACTTTCGATTAGAACAATTTTTAGCAAAGTTTGTATATACAACATTAACAATAGCGCCTATTCTATTTTCCTCAGAATGGATCAACATATCATCGGGAATTGTTACCCAACTTGGCTCACACTCCCCTTGTCTAGTAACACAAGGCGGTGTACCATCACCAATACTCAAGATCCAACCAGCAAAAGAAGCTATCTCAGCTTGTAAAACAGGATCTGTTGTTTGCACAGCCAAACGCATGTTCACGTTGAGATGTAGAACTTCTATAAAACGCCATAGAGGTGAATTTGTTATAGCAGCATTTATAACCTGTGAGCGAGTCCCACCCTCAATGACTGGTAAAATCTGTCTCAAATCGCCACCCAGAACCATAACCTTACCACCAAAAGGCATGTCTCTATAGAAGGATCGTCGACAGACAGAATATCACGTAAGCTACGATCCAAAGCCTCAAAACATCTACGATGTGTCATTAAAGCCTCATCCCATATTATTAGGGAGGCTGATTCGATCATCTCTGCTAATTTGCTAGATCTTTTTATATCACATGTTCCATTGTCATCTAGACTGATTGGTATTCTAAACCTAGAATGAGCAGTCCTACCTCCAGGCAAAAGAAGTGCTGCAACCCCAGAAGATGAAACTGTGAGAACAATCCTTTCTTTACCTCTAAGATAAGCAATTATGGAACTCCAGAGAAAAGTTTTCCCAGTTCCACCATATCCAGAAACAAAGAAAAAGCCAGGTTTTCCAGACACAACTCTGTCGATAATATTCTTGTAAGCTAGGAGTTGATCTGGATTTAATTGGTTGTACATGGTTTCTGCCTTTAGTAGTTCACTTTTAGGATCAGCAGATAGTTCATCAGTTATCATGTCATTGTCATCAGAGTTATCATCATATGTAGTCTTTAATGGCAGCCTGTGGTCTAGAATATTAGAACCATTTTTACTAAATAGAACTGTCAACTTATCAAGCAAGATGTCTCTCAGCTCATCAGGAGGTACAACATGATTATCGTCACGAAAAGAGCGCTTGATATTGTACTTAATATCCTCAGCTAAGTGTGACCAATATTTTTCGAAGAAAGCATTTTCATCGTTAACACCACAATGAACAAGGATTGTAACAAAAAGCCTGCGCAGCTAATCTCCCATACCCCAGGTCAAAGCCTCATCAAACGCACTATACCATTCAAGATCATCTCCAAGCAAGCCCCTAGCAGCACATGCCTCCTTAAAGGTTTCATACACAATCCCATTATAAATTCTAACATCCGTATAAGACATGGCACCTTTGACAACCATCAAGAGCATTCTAAGATAGAAAAGTTCTCCAGTTGTAGGGTGAACAGAATAAATTCTACCAATCCTATAACTCGAGGTCTTAGGAATCCATTGTTTTTTGCTTGCTAGCCAAATCCATTTGGTTGGGAAGTCACAATAAGTAAGAGACCTAGCATTTGCATGGCATCTATTAGCTACAAACCACTCGGTTAACATTGTTCTCTGTAGCCACTCATCGTCGGCAACTGACTTCAGGTTTGCTTTAACATTGAAACGCGCCATGTGTTTATTTAATAAATGAACATGCAATCTTTCAACAGAAGGCATCTTACTATGTATATCAAAGCCATATATCCTCCAGCAACCATCTTTAACACATATGTAACGACATTGTCTATATTCCATGATCTCATCAATCTCAATACCATGCTTGTTTTTTATGCTTTCAAACAAAGTTTTTGAAAAATCAGGACCCTTTGTAACATACTTATAAAGATACTTGATGACATGGGTTTTATTGCACCACTCAATGTTAATATGCGCTTGGTATTTTTTTAGCATGAGCAGATTATAAGGAACAACATGCCTATTATCAAGCCTGACCTTTTTTTAACTATAAAACGGCCGTTGTCTGGGCGACTATACACAGGGAATCCAATATCATCTAGAGAGGTCTCGAGCTGAAATGACTTAGGAAATTTTTTTGAACACAATCCATCTTTCATGCAAGGACATTTAACACCATCTTCCTCGCAAGGGCCATGCATCATGTGTTTAGAAACAAGAATGTATCCAAGAGGATCCACAACAGGATCAGGGATGGAAGCCGATATAAAAGAGTCAATTAAAGCAGGACTAACCTCCCGTTTTTCCTATCAAGCCAGATCAGGATATGGGCATGAGGAAGCCCTCTTTTCTGGAACTCCACAGTGTGCAGTACTGTGAACAAAGGGATAAAAAACAATCACGAGCTGAGGTGGAAAAGAACAGAAGAAAAGAGATGAGAGGAATCGCAAAGCACGTTTTACCCGCTACGACAGGACCAAAGGCCTCCCCACTCTTAATATCATGAATATAGTCATTGAGCTTCATGTGATAAACCCTGACCGGAAGATCCGCCCTGTCTGAAGGCATCTGGCCAGGCTCAGAACACAGGGCTTCTGTTATCTCAGGGCACTTGGGATTATAGGTAAAGGTGGTGAAAAGGTCTAGTGGGCCAAAGACACGTGAAATAGCTACTGCATCCTGGAAGTTTTCAATCATATAACGCCGGCCACCGGTAAAACAGGATGGAAGTATGTTTTTCTTTGCCAACAAAACTTGCATCTGTCTGCCCTTTTCCAACAGCATCAGTGACTCCTTGCAAGTTCTCTGCTCTAAGATCATTATTAGCCTTCATGATGAAATGCAGCCTCCACTCGTCTATGCAAGCGCGTGCATCTACAATGGCCTGTGAGGAAAGGAAACCACAATAAAGGTATGGATTATGCTGCTCTGGTCTATAGTGGAGACAATAGGAATAATAGTCCTGCATAGTGAGCCTGGTTCTTTTGCTAGTATCTAAAGGGTCTGAACCAATATATTTAAGCCCGAGCTGAAACCCACGTTCTGCATAGGGGAAGAGAAGAGGATACTGCAAAGGCATATATGAAGTTTGCAAAGAAGATATTTGCTGCAGATTGTCATCTCTACCGTGTATTATTATGTCACGACAAGAAGCCTCCACCGTGAACTCACCAAACATTAAAGATGCTAGCTCGTCAGTTGTAGGAAGGCTAAACTGTGGGCCATCAGATTCTCCAGGGGCAACTAAATGAATGGCTATCTCGGCATGCTTATTGGCTGCTAGTATTTCTCTAGCTGATCTAAACGTTTTGACATAAGAATTGTGTGTATCAAGCATATGCATCAAGCCTTCAACAATAGATTCATCTAAACCACCATCACTCTTTTCACCCTTTTCTAAAGCCTGAATCCTGTTTTGCACCTCATTATGGGTATCATATATATAGAGTTCGGCATACTTAGGGTAATTTCCTTCCTTAGGCATAAGAGATCCCATTCGATGACAAACCTGCCCGTTTATTTTGTATATATTTGGACCATTACCATCATTTACAGAATGGTCAACAGTAGTTCCCATGGAAGCAAATGCAAAGAGGTAGTTGTACTGACGATTTTTTTTATAAACTCTCTGCTACGCGAGGGACCATTGTATCTCGGCAACTCAGAGAGAAACAAGGGTGGCTTTTTAACAGGTGTAATATACACCTTACCACCCTTGCAACATTTGTTGTAAACCACCCGCCTTAGCGTAATAGCAGATTCCGATCTCACCCTCTCCTCGAACCAGAAGACTACACCACAGTTGGTACATTTGTAGTCTGGGCCACCGTAGAAAGATCTCTTTCGGTACCTAGCTGCAAATTTATCTTGACTCGGTAACAATGGTAAATCAGCAATGCACCATACAATAGTTTCTAGGCATATCGGCACTCAGCATACCTTTCAGCATCTCAGACTCCTCAGCCGTGAATCCAACCCAGTCAGCACTTAAGGGTGATCCAATGGCAGGCCCCTTCCCCCTAAGTCTATCAACAACCACCCTGCATCTCTTTCTATTACGGGACGTAATTTCTGGACTAAGAACGGGGAAGAAACCATCATCTAAAAAAACAAAGGGCCTGTCACAGGTACGAAGAGGAATCGAGAGAGTGCGGGAGGCACACCTATAAAGGAAAAGGACTTATTTTAAAAGGGCACCCCGTAAATTTTCTTTTAGGTAGGCCTGAGGATATGTAGGGCAACGGTGAGTCAGAGAAAGATAGCCTTCGTCGAACAACACGGCGCGGAGGTGGTTGACTGGTGCTTGAGCTGGTGCTTGAGCTGGCCTTACGACGAACAGAACGGCGCTGAGGCATGACTCACAGGAACGACATGAAGAACAGAACAACCATAACACACTGCAACAGGAACGTAACACAAAGAAAAGCAATCTAATCAGGCGCCTTAAACAGCAAAAAGGCATACACCTAGACCCAGGAACAAAATTCAAAAAGACAAGGCTCTATAAAGGGCATGGAACTATTTTTTTTTTAATGAAAGGGAGAGGCATCCCAAAAGTAAACTGTAAGCCTTTTTTAAAATACACAGGCAGAAGGAAAAGGCCATCAAACAAATCCGAGCGAGTAAAAAAAAGAGAGAGAGAGAGAGAGCAAGTCCACGAAACACCTTCCCAAGAGCCCATGGGAAACTATAAGCCCAAACGAACAAGATTCTCTAAAGTTCGTGGCCCAAGAAATACCTTCCCAAAAGCCCATGAAGAACCAGAAGCCCAAAAGGAACAGGGTCCTCTAAAGCCCGTGCTAGTTTTTTCTCTATAAGAGAAGGGGGCGGTCCAAAGACCAGAGACCCAGCCGAGGAAGAATCAATAAACAAGTAACATATTTATTATTTGGGCACGTGGGAAGAGCATTGAATCCGAAGAAGAAGACTATTCTTTTCAGTCTTGCAAAACACAGAAAGAAGACACTGTAAGAGCCATATAGAAAGCCCAAAGACTTTATTGCATCAGAGGAATGAACCAATTCAGTACAAAGTAGGCACGCAGGCCCAAATAGGAAGCCCAGAAAAGATAGCTAATGAGATTGAAGAGAGGAAAGCATCTGAGAGCACAGTAGACCCCAGTCAAACTGGACCAGAACAGGGCCAACATCTGGATTTATCTCCGTCTCCGCAGACGTACGGCGCAAGCGCAATAGCTCTCTCTCTCTCTCTCTCCAAGTGACCAACACGCCGAATGGCAGAGACTGCAACCGTTATGGAAGAACGAAGGGAGCTCCTATAGGCCATCATACAGTCATAATTATAGTCTCGAACCACAAACCCATACAGACGCTGCAAAAAACTTATGGCCTGGAGGGCAGCCTGTTCATAAGCATGGACAAAACCACTCCAGGCTGAGCTCCAAAAAAATTCTCGTCGCGGAACCGGAGCAGAACTATCCCCTGGAAGCTCCAGTTCTACCCCAGCAAGAACGGACCCATCCTCGTGACCTCACACAGATACAAAAGCGTCGGCAAAGAACACCGAGCCCCACCACGGCTTCCAAAATGGGTATAACAGTTGAAATAAGAGTACACATCCTGCTCACACGCAACGAAATTATAAAAAAACTGAAAAATAACACGACCCCCGGAGCAGATCCGGGATAGCGAGATTATCAGTACATCAACAACCATGATAACATGCACAAACAAGTAAATACATCTGAACCCACAGGTAGCTGACAAGCAATGGAAAAGGAGAGCAAACCTTGAGGAGCAGCAGCAGGTAATAGATTCAGAAACAGATCAGCTTTTCCAACCTACAAAATAAATACAGACAGAACCATTAGAACACAGCAAGTCACAGAGCACATATATATTCCATCAAAGGTACTAAACAAGTGCAGAGCCACACAATGGCACCAGTACAATTCTTCTTTTAACCAAAGGAAACAACATCACTTAACATGACAAAACACCATCCACTACATCTACAGTAGCTTTTAATCACTGAGCAATCAAACTGTAGACATGCAGGAAGCGAAGGACCATCAATCAACCTCAACCACCGTGTTTGTTCAAGCAAAGTAAAAACACAAGAAGTATAAACCTTCAGGGCCACTGCAGAGGCAGCAGCCAAACAAAATGGACTAAGCACGACATCTTCTCGGACCTAGTCTTTCGGGCTATCACTAAGCAATGCATCTCTCGACAATCCAGAAACAGAGACAAACAGGCAAAAGAGAAGCACATTACCAGAATGACGAAGCACAACCGGAAGAGCAGCCAACAAGCGAACGTGGACGAACAGCCGACCAACCTGAAAACAACCTAAAACACAAACCATACTCATATTAGCCGCCGACGAACAGCATGAAGCATGCACATGCACAAATGACGAAACGCGAAAATGGCAAAGAAGAGCACACGGTAGCAGGCAACCATCCTATCGAGCAGCACCCAACCATTTCAACAAACACCTCAAAGGCATATGTCCACACAGAGGCAGAAGAGACAAGCACTAACCTGGACAGCAAGAACGTAATGGCGCACGCTCCCACGCAAGAGCCAACGGGAAAATCAGCAGTAAACTACGCACCAATGGAGCAAAGACAAGCAAAGCAGGTCAGTAAACAGGAGAAGGAACGGCAGAAACGAACAGGCAAAGGATAAGAAGATGAACCTCAACCAACACCACCCATGGAGGAACGCGCGGCCATGGCGAGAACCGCAACGTAAGCTGGCCGAACTGGATGAAGGCAGGCGAACAGGAGAGGACGCGGCGGCCTAGAAGCGTGGACGAAAGCGAGCGAACAAAGCAGCGTGGAGGAAATGAGGGATAGAAGGAGGAAAGGGGAAAACTGGAGAGAAAAGCCCCCCCGGCCACCGCAATGGCAGGGGCAATTCTCACAGAGGCGTATGGGAACCCACCACACATGCATCGACACGCGGCCGGCCTACCGGGCTCAGGGGTTCCAGAGCCCACTGTCATAGGCTGCAACGACCCCACGGAGGGCACCCGCCAGAATGCGCACCGCCGACGCACACGCTGGTCACGCGGGGCGTCACGCATACCCACGCTGCACCGCACGCACGTACATTGGCCCCGCCCACGCGGAGGGAACAGTAACAGGCTACCAGCGAGGCCACGCGCAAGTATACGCAACGAGCAACGGACCAGTGGCCCCGTCCCACCGCCTGTCCCACAGTCAGCAGCATGCGGCAGAGCACACGAACGCCCGAGCGAATCCAGCCGAACCACCAACCCGAGCAGAGCCACCACCCATCCCGCCCAGCCGCTCACAGATCAGCGACGGGTCAAAGCAAATGCACTCAAGCACTCAAGCCCAGTGACGCGCGGGACCAGCGAACGCGGGAGCCAAGCAGCAGCGACCAACAATGGCGCAGAAACTGTGATCGATGACCTGGGGATAAAAAAAGCGGCAGTACAGCCCGGAAACGATGCGGCATGGCGCTGCTGTTCGACGAGACGAGCGAGACGAGACCGCTCGCCCACTCCGCTCGCCCACTCTCCATGCGTCGGGCCGGCCGAATCATGAGGTCAGCAGGCGAAACGGGCAACGCGCACACAGGTAAAAAACACCAGGAAGCTGACGCGCGGGGCCATGCGTCAGCGAGGCCCACTTGCAGCCGTAGCACCAGTCGGCGAGAGGGTAACAGAAAAATACACAGCGCAGCGACGCGGGTTTCTCGCGCGCACGCGACGCGCCACGAGCGGCTGCCTCGCGCTCGCGCACCGGAGGAAGCAACACCCAGCCGTTTCGATCCAAGTGGATACAGCGCCGTCCCACACGTAATCCCTCGCCACGATCCACCGCTCGGTAAAAATGACAGGGTTGAATTCTAGCAACGATCGGACGGGCAAGACGCGAAAAAAGACTTGGTCAACCCTCATCGAACGGCCAGCAAAGGAACTGATCGAGGGAGCATTCTAGGAGCAAGTTGGCTAGCCTCTGTATTGTTTTAAATGCAATGCACCTGCTACATTTCAAAGATGTATGACTGCTATATTCTCTGACTTTTGTGAAAAGATTGTTGAGGTTTTCATGGATGGTTTCTCCATTTACAGAACTTCTTTTGATGATTGCTTAAGCAACCTCGATCGAGTTTTGCAGAGATGCGAAGAAACTAATCTTGTTTTGAATTGGGAGAAGTGCCACTTTATGATTAATGAGGGTATTGTCTTGGGGCATAAAATTTACGAAAGAGGTATTGAAGTGGACAAAGCTAAAGTAGATGCTATCGAAAAGATGTCGTGTCCTAACGATATCAAAGGTATAAGAAGTTTCCTTGGTCATGCTGGTTTCTATAGGAGGTTTATTAAAGACTTCTCTAAAATTTCTATGCCTCTCACTAATCTCTTGCAAAAAGATGTTCCTTCTGTTTTTGATGATGATTGTGTAGAAGCATTTGAAATACTTAAGAAAGCCTTGATTTCTACACCTATTGTTCAACCACCTGATTGGAATTTACCCTTTGAAATTATGTGTGATGCTAGTGACTATGTTGTTGGAGCTGTTCTAGGGCAAAGAGTTGATAAGAAATTGAATGTTATTCATTATGCTAGTAAAACTCTAGACAGTGCCCAGAGAAATTATGCTACTACAGAAAAAGAATTTTTAGCAGTTGTTTTTGCTTGTGACAAGTTTAGATCTTATATTGTTAATTCCAAAGTAACTATTCACACTAATCATGCTGCTATTAAATATCGTATTGAAAAGAAAGATGCTAAACTAGACTTATGAGATGGGTTCTTTTGCTGCAAGAATTTGATTTGCATATTATTGATAGAAAGGGAGCGGAGAACCCCGTTGCAGACAACTTGTCTAGGTTAGAAAATGTTCTTGATGACCCACTACCTATTGATGATAGCTTTCCTGATGAGCAATTAGCTGTCATAAATGCTTCTCGTAATACTCCATGGTATGCTGATTATGCTAATTACATTGTTGCTAAATTTATACCACCTTTTTCACATACCAGCAAAAGAAAAAGTTTCTCTATGATTTAAGACATTAATATTGGGATGACCCACACCTTTATAAAGGAGTAGATGGTGTTATTAGACGTTGTGTACCTGAGCATGAATAGGAACAGATCCTACGCAAGTGTCACTCCGAGGCCTACGGAGGACACCACACTAGAGATAAAACTGCACACAAGGTATTTGATATGTCTCCAACGTATCTATAATTTTTTATTGTTCCATGCTATATTATATTCTGTTTTGGATGTTTAACGGGCTTTATTATACACTTTTATATTTTTGGGACTAACCTATTAACCGGAGGCCCAGCCCGAATTGTTGTTTTTTGCCTATTTCAGTGTTTCGCAGAAAAAGAATATCAAACGGAGTCCAAACGAAATGAAACCTTCGGGAACGTGATTTTCGGAACAAACATGATCCAGAGGACTTGGAGTCTACGCAAAGCAATCAACGTGGAGAGCACGAGGCAGGGAGGCGCGCCTACCCCCCCCCCCCCCCCAGGCGCGCCCTCCACCCTCGTGGGGCCCACGTTGCTCAACCGATGTACTTCTTCCTCCTATATATACCTACGTACCCCCAAACTATCAGGGAGGGAGCCAAAAACCTATTTCCACTGCCGCAACCTTCTGTACCGTGAGATCCCATCTTGGGGCCTTTTCCGGTGCTCCGCCGGAGGGGCATTGATCATGGAGGGCTTCTACATCAACACCATAGCCTCTCCGGTGATGTGTGAGTAGTTTACCTCAGACCTTTGGGTCCATAGTTATTAGCTAGATGGCTTCTTCTCTCTCTTTGGATCTCAATACAAAGTTCTCCTCGATCTTCTTGGAGATCTATTCGATGTAATCTTCTTTTGCGGTGTGTTTGTCGAGATCCGATGAATTGTGGGTTTATGATCAAGTTTATCTATGAACAATATTTGAATCTCCTCAAAATTCTTTTATGTATGATTGGTTATCTTTGCAAGTCTCTTTGAATTATCAGTTTGGTTTGGCCTACTAGATTGATCTTTCTTGCAATGGGAGAAGTGCTTAGCTTTGGGTTCAATCTTGCGGTGCTCGATCCCAGTGACAGTAAGGGAAACGACACGTATTGTATTGTTGCCATCAAGGATAAAAAGATGGGGTTTATATCATATTGCATGAGTTTATCCCTCTACATCATGTCACCTTACTTAAAGCATAACTCTGTTCTTATGAACTTAATACTCTAGATGCATGCTGGATAGTGGTCGATGTGTGGAGTAATAGTAGTAGATGCAGAATCATTTCGGTCTACTTGTCGCGGACGTGATGCCTATATACATGATCATACCTAGATATTCTCACAACTATGCTCAATTCTATCAATTGCTCGATAGTAATTCGTTTACCCACCGTAATACTTATGCTATCTTGAGAGAAGACACTAGTGAAACCTATGGCCCCCGGGTCTATTTTCCATCATATTAAGCTTCCAACACTTAGTTATTTCTATTGCCTTTTACTTTACTTTGCATCTTTATTTCTCTTTATCATAAAAATACCAAAAATATTATCTTATCATATCTACCAGACTCACTCTCGTAAGTGACCGTTGAGGGATTGACAACCCCTTTATCGCGTTCGTTGCGAGGTTCTTATTTGTTTGTGTAGGTGTGAGGACTCGTGCGTGATCTCCTACTGGATTGATACCTTGGTTCTCAAAAACTGAGGGAAATACTTACGCTACTTTACTGCATCACCCTTGCCTCTTCAAGGGAAAACCAACGCATTGCTCAAGAGGTAGCAAGAAGGATTTCTGGCGCCGTTGCCGGGGAGATTCGCGCCAAGTCAAGTCAAGTCAAGACATACCAAGTACCCATCACAAACTCTTATCCCTCGCATTACATTATTTGCCATTTGCCTCTCGTTTTCCTCTCCCCCACTTCACCCTTGCCGTTTTATTCGCCCTCTCTTTTCTGTTCGCCTCCCTCTTTCCTTTGCTCCTCGCACTTTCTGCCGTTATGTCTGAAATTGGAGAAATTATTGTCGATATGAGCAATAATAATAACATGGAAAATTCTGATGCTCTTGCTGAAGAACCCCTATCTTACATACAAAAAAATTCCGAATCGGTAGTAGTAATATTATTGGAAAAGGAGTTATCCAAGATTTCTTTACTTGTGCCGGTGCTTTGCCTTCTATGGGTAGTTCTATTCTTCATAGAACTAGTAGTCTTGCGGACGCTATCACCATGCTTGTAGTTGAACTTGAAAGGCAATTTATGCACATGCATCCTTGCATACAAAGGATTTTCCTAGAATTTTCTAATATTGAGCATTCTTCTGTTAAGCGTGCCGCTACTATTTTTTTGGCTCATGAGTTCAGATTTATAATAAAAGAGGCCAAAGAAATCTTTGCACACTATAGGGTGGACGCTGGCCGTCCTCCCATAGAGGCTATCCTCTTTGATCAAGAGGAAATAATGTGTTTTCAATCTCTAGACTATGTTGCTTTTAATGAAAACCTTAGAAAAAGGGTTCCTACCAATGTTCTAGTTGATAGAATTTCTGAACTTAATGATGATTTTGCTATTCGAAATAATGAGCTAGGATATTCTCTCGAGTTTAGGCTCATGAAGTTCTGTCAGAAAAATGCTTATAATGATGAATTGGTTATGCAATACGAAGGGCCGAAGGAGGAACCTATACCTCCCAAGGTTGATCTTGGGGACTTCTGTCCCATTAAATGTAGCCCTTTTGATTACTTTTGCTTGCCTCAAAGAAAACTTGCTGCCTAACATAGAGAATATGAAATGATTTTTCGTGATCTATCCTATTATTATGGCAATGCCTAGATCTATCCTTGCTTTTATGCCTAGCTAGGGGCGTTAAACGATAGCGCTTGTTGGGAGGCAACCCAATTTTATTTTAGTTTTTTGCTTTTTGCTTATGTTTAGGAATAAATATTTGATCTAGCCTCTGGTTAGATTTGTTTTTATGTTTTAATTAGTGTCTGTGCCAAGTTAAACCTATAGGATCTTCTTGGATGATAGTTATTTGATCTTGCTGAAAATTCCAGAAACTTTCTGTTCACGAAAACAATTGTTAAAAATCACCAGAACATGATAAAATATTTATTCCAATTGCATCAGATCAATAAACAAATTGTCTAGGCCGTCCTATTTTGGTAGATTTTTTTGAGTTCCAGAAGTTTGTGTTAGTTACAGATTACTACAGACTGTTCTGTTTTTGACAGATTCTGTTTTTCGTGTGTTGTTTGCTTATTTTGATGAATCTATGGCTAGTAAAATAGTTTATAAACCATAGAGAAGTTGGAATACAGTAGGTTTAACACCAATATAAATAAAGAATGAGTTCATTACAGTACCTTGAAGTGGTGTTTTGTTTTCTTTCGTTAACGGAGCTCACGAGATTTTCTGCTAAGTTTTGTGTTGTGAAGTTTTCAAGTTTTGGGTAAAAGATTTGATGGATTATGGAACAAGGAGTGGAAAGAGCCTAAGCTTGGGGATGCCCATGGCACCCCAAGATAATCTAAGGACACCAAAAAGCCAAAGCTTGGGGATGCCCCGGAAGGCATCCCCTCTTTCATCTTCGTCCATCGGTAACTTTATTTGGAGCTATATTTTTATTCACCACATGATATGTGTTTTGCTTGGAGCGTCTTGTATGATTTGAGTCTTTGCTTTTTAATTTAGCACAATCATCTGTACACATATTTTGAGAGAGACACACATGATTCAGAATTTATTAGAATACTCTATGTGCTTCTATAACATCCCAAATTTTTAATTTGGAATGTTATACATTAGATCATCATTGCATAGCATATTTTATTGCATTTTGGCAAAATCCTCGAAAATCCTAAGCAACTCAAGGACCTTCGGAGAGAGTTGGGGATTTTTCGCGGTTTTCATATTTGATTTTTATCAAATAATGAAACAAGGATTTTTGGTTTTAATTATTTTTCTCTTCAAAAAATATTTCGTATTAAAATAAATGAGAGGAGAAAATATGACTTCTCCAAAATAATTGAAATATTGGAGGAAAAATATTAAAATCAAATATTTGATTTTATTCGGATTTTATTTGCAATTTTAATTGCATTAGAAAAATTGCACGTTTTCAAAACTGCATTTTTGGGCCAAGAAAATGTTCATCTCGTTCTAATTATTTTAATTAGACGGTGAAAATTTGTTTTGGCATTTTTAGATTTTATTTATTTTTCTACGATTTTTTTAGGTTCGGCGAAATTATTTAAAAAAATGCGCGAGCGCCGACTGGGCCGAAGCCCAGCCGCGCGGCCCAGCCCACCGCCCGAGCCGTCTCCCTCCCGGAGACCTAGCTCCCGCCGCCGCCCGAGTCCCGATCGAGGACGAAGCCGTCGCCGCTTTACCCCTTCCCCACGGCACCCCCCCTCCTATATATCCCCGCCCGACCCCGCCGCCTCCCTCACCCCGTTCCCCGCCTCGACCGAAGCCGCCGACGCCGGAGAAGCCCGACGCCGGAGCCGAGACGCCGCCGCCGAAGGAGCTCGCCGCCCGGAGCCCAAACGCCGTCGCCCCTCGCCGCACCCCCGAGCCCCGCCGGAGCCCGTCCCGAGCCCCACCGGAGTTGCCCCGACGAGGTAGCCGCAGCCGCCGCCGACCGTCCGGTTTTTTTCAAAAACCACCCCGGTTTATTTATTTTTTCGAAACCCTAGATTTTTTTTAAATAAATCGGTTTTTTTTCTTCGGTTTAGTTAGTTAGTGAACGTTCACCAATCCGTTCGTTTTAACGAACGTGTTCGCCGGTTAGTCGCAGTTAACGAACGTCCGTTCGTTTAACTGTTCGTCTGTTTTCTTTTTCGCCGGATTTTCCGTGATTATTCCAGATCGCGATTTCTGATTAGATTTTCGTTCTGGTATATCTTTTAGCTCGTTTATCGGAATCAGGCGATTCAAGCGCCTAGAGTTTCGTCTCGAAATTCTCTTTCCGTTTAACCTGTTCGAACAAGTTTTTGCTACTGTAAAATTTGACTTAGATCCAGATTAGTAAACGAAGCTTGTTTCTTTCGCCGTTTGACTTTCGTTGCTTCGTTTGATTCGATTCTTTTTGCAAACCGGAGTTCTTAAGTTGAACTTTCTGGTTAGATCTTTATTTGAGTTTTACCTGTGCATTAGATGAGTGCTTATTGTTTGCTTGTTTGTTTGCGATAGAGTACCCGGAGTGCGCCGCTTGCTACTTCGAATCTCTAGGTTTCACGGATCATCAGCAAGGCAAGTAACACTTTGATCATACTTCTTTTACTACCCAGTTTTATTGCATTAGACCAATCCTCAAACATTGCATGATTAGGATCTAATTAAATTGTGGGTATTGGGAAGTAGTTGAGGTAGTACCTATTACCTGTTTATTATCAAACCTTGGGAGTTACTTCTACGTTTGCTCATATTGCTATGCTATGCTAGTAGACGTGGATTGGGTTTGAGTGTTACCATGACAGATGTGAGATTGTTAATTAATGGTTAACCTTAAGGTGGCAACTAAAACTCACATCTGGGTGGATTGAGGTACCTGGGTATTCCAGGATTGCCTGTTTTTCTTTTGGACCGCCACCCAGGTTCAAAGGGATCATGAGATTATTCATGCTAGAAACTTCCGTGTGCAGCCACAAGCTATTATGGGCTCTAGCATAGTTGAGTAGGTTACATGATCTCTTGAAGAGGTGGGCTAGCAGATGTAGGGGAAAGTAGGTGTAACTGTCCACCCGGAGTAAAGAGTTATTGTTTCTGAAAGACTGTGTCTCGGTCATCCGTTTCTCAAACATCATGTAGTGCGAGAATCAAGCGGAGGCGATCGAGTCTTGTGGGGAAAAGTGCACAAACCTCTGCAGAGTGTATAAACTAATCATGGTTAGCCGTGTCCCCGGTTATGGACATCTTGAGTATCTAGTACTTGGATTATCATGTGAATCTCATCATGTTACTTTAATTAATTTTGTTGGGTTTGATGATGATACTTAATTGGGATTGAGAATGCTGTCAACCATTCTCAATGTTTAACAACCACCATGATAGTTAAATAAAATTTATTCCTTTGCAGTAGGGAAAAATTGGCTTTTCGCAAAACTGTAACCATAGAGCCTTCTACCAGCCATATATGCATGTAGTATAGCATTATTATGTTCATTACTCTCTATGTGTTACATTGCCAGCATATTCCATGTGCTGACCCGTTTTCGGGCTGCAACGTTTCATGTTGCAGACTTTTCAGACGACGAGTAAGGTGCCTTAGGTCGTGGTCTTATACTCAGTGATGCCGTTGGAGTTGATGGACTCACTTATCTTCCAAGTCTTCCGCTGTTATCGTTTTAGATGGCCTTAAGCCATATTTTCATACTTATTTCTCTCTTGAGATACTCGATGTAATAAGTGTGTGATTGCTACTCTGTTATAAATCCTCCATTGTACTGTGCGTGTCAGCATTACTGATCCAGGGATGACACTGGTGCACAGCAGCACAGACTGTTTGAGGTCTGGTCGCTACAAAGGTGGTATCAGAGCACACGCTGACTGTAGGACACGACCACTAAGCTTAAACCCTAGAACACTACTCTCTTCTCATTTCTGACTCCTCTCCACTTTCTACTCTTTTAGGAATGGCGGATGCAAGGAACAAGTTCATGCAACCGGATGAAGATACACCTTTTGGACGACACTTGAAGGAAGTCACTAAGTACCTGAACATCGGAATACCAAGCTTCACCGGGACTTACAAAGCCACACTACCAGAAGAGGAGCGCTGGAAGATTCAAGTTCAAGTTCCAGGAAGGACGTTTACGCCAGTCACTGAGCCTATAGAGTTTTCCTTTGATGCACCAACCTGGAGTTTAGGGAAGAGCATGGCAGCCCACATCTCTATGGGACGCATTGGAGAAGTCTACCACAGGGAGCTTAAGGATACTATTTATCAGATTTGTGGACGCCGAGATGAGCAATGGGAGATGATCAGCACCAAGAAGGATGGATCAATTGCAGCTTTCATCCAGGAGCAAAACCAACACATTCGTCGCCAGGAGAACCAGATGTGCGCAGACATGATAGATCTGAAGAAGGCATTGACCAAGATCACGGAGTTGGAGGAAGAACTCAAGTCTACGCGCGATGGATATGAGGAGGAGATCGCCACGTTGTTGGAGAAGAATGACGACCTGATAAAGGAGATCGGAGTATTCATGGGAGACCCAGCACCAGGAGGAGAAGATGACGATTCTACTTGCCCGGATAACTACATCATCATCGATGACACCGACTCGGACCCCAGTGAAGAAGATTTTGTTGATGAAGCTGGAGCAGATATCATGGAGTCTTCGACCGATCAAAATTTCTAGTAGACCCCCATAATCAGTAGTAGTATTTCCCCCATGTATATAGTATAGTCCGAGCACTTTGTAACGATAGTTAGATCGATTGTATGCCTTGTTTGATTGAGTGATATTGTTTGTGTTTGTCTCATGTGCATATGGGTAGTGTTTTCCCTCTAGACCTCATTCTATTATAAATTCTCATCTTTTCTAAACCTATCAGATGCCTCCGAGACGCGACACCGGATTTGTTTTCCCACCGGAGATCACTCAGTTGATTCAGCAGCAGAATGCCCTGATGCAAGTGTTAGTACAGAACCAAGGCAACAACAACAACAACAACCCACCACCACCACCTGTTGATCACTTAGCCCGTTTCTTGAGGCTAAATCCGCCGGTGTTTTCCAGCAGCACCGAGCCGATTGTTGCAGATGATTGGCTCCGCAAAGTTGGAAGGGAGTTGACCACTGCAGGATGCACAGATGCGGAGAGAGTGCGATTTGCCGCACATCAGCTTGATGGACCCGCAGCATCATGGTGGGAGAATTACACAGCCACACACCCTATTGACACTGTCACATGGGACCAGTTTCAGCAAGCTTTCCGTACTGCCCATGTTTCAGCAGGAGCTATGGCCATGAAGAAGCGTGAGTTTCGCAACCTACGCCAAGGAGGACGCACCGTAGGCCAGTATGTGGAGGACTTTAGTAAGTTAGCACGTTATGCTCCAGATGACGTTGCTACAGATGCAGCCAAGCAGGAGAAGTTTCTGGAAGGACTGAATGATGAGCTGAGCATGCAGTTGATGGTAGCAACCTTCAACAACTACCAGGAGTTGGTAGATAGAGCTCTCATGATTGAAGGGAAGCAGCAGCAGATTGAAAACCGTAAGAGGAAGTATGGACAAGGGAAGTACAATTCTGGAGCTCAGCAGAAGCCACGTTTTACCCCGAAATCGGGAGGACAGTTTCAGCATACCCATGGAGGAGGTAGTTCGCACAACCATAATGGCCCCAAGAATGGTAATGGGAATGGAGGAAGCAACGGCCAGAACCGTACCAACCCTTCAACCCCAGCTAAGAGAGACCTGAGCCAAGTCACTTGCTTTAAGTGCCAGAAGACTGGACATTATGCCAATGAATGTCCTGAAGCCCAGAATGGAAATGGCAATGGAAGCTCTGGGAAGAAGCCGAACCCTTTCAACAAAGGACATGTGAACCACGTTAGCGTGGAGGAGGTTGAAGCTCAGCCAGATGCAGTAATGGGTAAGTTTTTGGTTAAGTCATTTACTGCAATCGTTCTTTTTTATACTGGTGCATCGCATTCATGCATATCAAGGGGATTTGTGGATAAGTTTAAGTTGCCCACCAAAGTTCTCAGAACACCTATGTTAGTAACCTCGCCAGGAGCAGAGTATATGGCAAGCCAAGGATGTTTTCAGATGCCATTGGCCATAGGTAGGCATGTTTTCCCCTCAGACCTAATAGTTTTGGAGTCGCAAGGTTTGGACGTAATATTGGGTATGGATTGGTTATCGATGTATGGGGGAAACATCGATTGCGCCAGTAAGATTTTGCTTACCACCCCAGAAGCAAGAAGGATTAAGTATGTATCCCGGCATGTGCCGAAGAGGATTCAAGTAAATTCCTTATCAGGAGTTGTACAGGAGGAAGTACCAGTGGTGAAGGATTACCCGGATGTATTTCCAGAAGAGTTGCCAGGCATGCCACCAGATAGAGACATAGAGTTTTTGATTGAACTTTTGCCAGGCACAGGGCCGATATCTAAGAGACCGTACAGGATGCCCGCTAAGGATTTGGAAGAAATTAAGAAGCAGACTAAGGAGTTACTAGATAAAGGCTATATTCGCCCAAGTTCTTCACCTTGGGGATCACCCGTACTTCTAGTGGAGAAGAAAGATGGATCGTTGAGGATGGTTGTTGATTATCGTGGATTGAATGAAGTGACCATCAAAAATAAGTACCCACTGCCGATGATCAATGATTTGTTTGACCGATTACAAGGAGCTAAGGTATTTTCCAAGATCGATCTACGATCAGGATACCATCAGTTAAAGATTCGAGAGCAGGATATACCTAAGACGGCTTTTACCACCAGGTATGGGCTATATGAGTATACCGTTATGTCATTTGGTCTGACTAACGCACCTGCCTATTTCATGAACCTGATGAACAAAGTGTTTATGGAGTTTTTGGATAAGTTCGTCGTAGTGTTCATTGATGATATTTTAGTCTACTCCAAGAATGAAGAGGAGCATAAGGAACATTTGCGTTTGGTACTTGAGAAGCTCAGAGAACATCAGTTATACGCCAAGTTCAGCAAATGTGAGTTTTGGCTGAAGGAAGTTGGATTCCTCGGACATGTTATATCCGGAGAAGGAATAGCAGTAGACCCCACCAAAGTCGACACTGTGACAAACTGGGAATCACCCGCATCAGTTGGAGAGATCCGGAGTTTTCTTGGACTTGCAGGATACTACCGGAGGTTCATTGAGAATTTCTCGAGGATTGCTAAGCCCATGACAGAGCTGTTAAAGAAGGACACCAAATTCAATTGGACTGAGGAATGTGAAGCTAGTTTCCAAGAGTTGAAGAAACGTTTGGTTACATCACCAGTGTTGATTCTGCCAGATCAACGCAAGGATTATGAAGTATATTGCGACGCTTCACGTCGAGGACTTGGAGCAGTGCTAATGCAGGAGGGAAGAGTTGTTTCATATGCTTCACGACAACTTAAACCCCATGAGAAGAATTATGCCACCCATGATTTGGAGTTAGCAGCCGTAGTACATGCGTTGAAGACATGGAGACATTTTCTCATCAGAAATCACTGTGAGGTGTACACGGATCACAAGAGTTTGAAGTACATTTTCACGCAGAAGGAGTTGAATCTCAGGCAAAGGAGATGGTTGGAGCTCATTAAGGATTATGATATGAGATTGCATTATCACCCCGGGAAGGCTAACGTAGTAGCAGATGCGTTGAGCCGCAAGAGCCATGTCAACACACTCATGACCGGAGAGTTACCGAAATTATTAGCCGAGGATCTTCGCGAGCTATGTTTGGAGATAGTTCCAAGAGGCTATTTAGCAACGTTGGAGATTCAGTCTACCTTGATGGAAAAGATCAGGGAAGCTCAGAAGACAGACAAGGAGATTGACGAGATAAAGGAAAGGATGAGCAAAGGAAAAGCCAAGGGATTTCGTGAGGATGAGCACGATACCTTATGGTTTGAGGACCGCGTTTATGTGCCCAATGATCCGGAGATCAGGAAGTTGATCTTGCAAGAGGCCCATGATTCACCGTATTCGATTCACCCAGGAAATACCAAGATGTATTTGGATTTGAAGGATACTTTCTGGTGGACCGGAATGAAGCAAGATATTGCAGAGTATGTAGCAGTTTGTGATGTATGTCAGAGAGTGAAGGCAGAGCATCAGAAGCCAGCAGGATTGCTACAGCCATTGCCGATACCCGAATGGAAATGGGATAAACTAGGCATGGATTTTATCACGGGATTGCCCAGGACTCGTTCAGGCTATGACTCAATATGGGTTGTAGTCGATCGTTTGACGAAAGTAGCTCATTTCATCCCAGTGAAGACCACTTACACCAGTGCTAAGTTGGCAAAGATATACATGACCAGGATCGTATGTCTGCATGGAGTTCCGAGGACCATTGTATCAGATAGAGGAACCCAGTTTACTTCAAAGTTTTGGAATCAGTTACATGAAACTTTGGGTACCAGGCTAGAGTTCAGTACAGCCTTTCATCCACAGACAGACGGACAGACCGAGAGAGTCAATCAGATTTTGGAAGATATGCTGAGAGCTTGTGCGCTAGATTATGGATCTAGTTGGGACGACAATTTGCCGTATGCAGAGTTTTCTTACAACAACAGTTATCAATCCAGTTTGAAGATGGCCCCTTTCGAAGCTTTGTACGGAAGGAGGTGTAGAACACCCTTGTTGTGGAACGAAGTTGGAGACCGCCAGTTGTTTGGACCAGACTTGATTAAAGGAATCAGAACGGAAAGTGAAGTTGATTCGCGATAGGCTCAAGGTAGCCCAGTCCAGGCAGAAGAGTTATGCGGATTCTAAACGCAAGGAGACAGTTCACGAAGTCGGAGACAGAGTTTACCTACGAGTATCACCACTTCGAGGAGTTAAGCGCTTTGGAGTTAAAGGAAAGTTAGCGCCACGTTTTGTAGGACCATACAAAATTTTGGAGCGTATGGGAGAAGTTGCTTACAAACTGGAATTGCCTGAAGGATTGTCAGGAGTTCATGATGTATTTCACGTTTCCCAGTTGAAGAAGTGCCACGCAGGGATGGCTGAGATACCACTGAGAGATACGGTGCCATTGGAAGCGATTCAGCTGGATAGTGACTTGACCTATGAGGAGAAACCAGTTAAGATTCTTGAGTATGCCAGCCGAGTCACCCGCAGCAAGGTTATCAAGTTTTGCAAAGTTCAGTGGAGTCACCATACCGAGGACGAAGCCACCTGGGAGCGAGAGGAAGATCTACGGAAGAACCACTCTCACCTATTTTCTAGCCAACCCGAATCTCGAGGGCGAGATTCCCAAATTTTCAATTTGGAATGTTATACATTAGATCATCATTGCATAGCATATTTTATTGCATTTTGGCAAAATCCTCGAAAATCCTAAGCAACTCAAGGACCCTCGGAGAGAGTTGGGGATTTTTCGCGGTTTTCATATTTGATTTTTATCAAATAATGAAACAAGGATTTTTGATTATTTTTCTCTCCGAAAATATTTCGTATTAAAATAAATGAGAGGAGAAAATATGAATTTTCCAAAATAATTGAAATATTAGAGGAAAAATATTAAAATCAAATATTTGATTTTATTCGGATTTTATTTGCATTAGAAAAATTGCACGTTTTCAAAATTGCATTTTTGGGCCAAGAAACTGTTCATCTCGTTCTAATTATTTTAATTAGACGGTGAAAATTTGTTTTGGCATTTTTGGATTTTATTTATTTTTCTACGATTTTTTTAGGTTCGGCGAAATTATTTAAAAAAAACGCGCGAGCGCCGACTCGGCCGAAGCCCAGCCACGCGGCCCAGCCCACCGCCCGAGCCGTCTCCCTCCCGGAGACCTAGCTCCCGCCGCCGCCCGAGTCCCGGTCGGGGACAACGCCGCCGCCGCCTTACCCCTTCCCCACGGCACCCCCCCTCCTATATATCCCCGCCCGACCCCGCCGCCTCCCTCACCCCGTTCCCCGCCTCGACCGAAGCCGCCGACGCCGGAGAAGCCCGACGCCGGAGCCGAGACGCCGCCGCCGAAGGAGCTCGCCGCCCGGAGCCCGAACGCCGCCACCCGCCGCCCCTCGCCGCACCCCCGAGCCCCGCCGAAGCCCGTCCCGAGCCCCGCCGGAGTTGCCCCGACGAGGTAGCCGCAGCCGCCGCCGACCGTCCGGTTTTTTTCAAAAACCGCCCCGGTTTATTTAATTTTTTTCGAAACCCTAGATTTTTTTTAAATAGATCGGTTTATTTTTATTTTCTTCGGTTTAGTTAGTTAGTGAACGTTCACCGATCCGTTCGTTTTAACGAACGTGTTCGCCGGTTAGTCGCAGTTAACGAACGTCCGTTCGTTTAACTGTTCGTCAGTTTTCTTTTTCGTTGGATTTTCCGCGATTATTCTAGATCGCGATTTCTGATCAGATTTTCGTTCTGGTATATCTTTTAGCTCGTTTATCGGAATCAGGCGATTCAAGCGCCTAGAGTTTCGTCTCGAAATTCTCTTTCCGTTTAACCTATTCGAACAAGTTTTTGCTATTGTAAAATTTGACTTAGATCCAGATTAGTAAACGAAGCTTGTTTCTTTCGCCGTTTGACTTTCGTTGCTTCGTTTGATTCGATTCTTTTTGCAAACCGGAGTTCTTAAGTTGAACTTTCTGGTTAGATCTTTATTTGAGTTATACCTGTGCATTAGATGAGTGCTTATTGTATGCTTGTTTGTTTGCAATAGAGTACCCGGAGTGCGCCGCTTGCTACTTCGAATCTCTAGGTTTCACGGATCATCAGCAAGGCAAGTAACACTTTGATCATACTTCTTTTACTACCCAGTTTTATTGCATTAGACCAATCCTCAAACACTGCATGATTAGGATCTAATTAAATTGTGGGTATTGGGAAGTAGTTGAGGTAGTACCTATTACCTGTTTATTATCAAACCTTGGGAGTTACTTCTACGTTTGCTCATATTGCTATGCTATGCTAGTAGACGTGGATTGGGTTTGAGTGTTACCATGACAGATGTGAGATTGTTAATTAATGGTTAACCTTAAGGTGGCAACTAAAACTCACATCTGGGTGGATTGAGGTACCTGGGTATTCCAGGATTGCCTGTTTTTCTTTTGGACCGCCACCCAGGTTCAAAGGGATCATGAGATTATTCATGCTAGAAACTTCCGTGTGCAGCCACAAGCTATTATGGGCTCTAGCATAGTTGAGTAGGTTACATGATCTCTTGAAGAGGTGGGCTAGCAGATGTAGGGGAAAGTAGGTGTAACTGTCCACCCGGAGTAAAGAGTTATTGTTTCTGAAAGACTGTGTCTCGGTCATCCGTTTCTCAAACATCATGTAGTGCGAGAATCAAGCGGAGGCGATCGAGTCTTGTGGGGAAAAGTGCACAAACCTCTGCAGAGTGTATAAACTAATCATGGTTAGCCATGTCCCTGGTTATGGACATCTTGAGTATCTAGTACTTGGATTATCATGTGAATCTCATCATGTTACTTTAATTAATTTTGTTGGGTTTGATGATGATGCTTAATTGGGATTGAGAATGCTGTCAACCATTCTCAATGTTTAACAACCACCATGATAGTTAAATAAAATTTATTCCTTTGCAGTAGGGAAAAATTGGCT
Source organism: Triticum aestivum (assembly GCF_018294505.1). NCBI lineage: Eukaryota > Viridiplantae > Streptophyta > Magnoliopsida > Poales > Poaceae > Triticum > Triticum aestivum. The sequence goes on along the minus strand of NC_057808.1, from coordinate 107,882,084 downwards.
TTTCGCAAAACTGTACCCATAGAGCCTACCAGCCATATATGCATGTAGTATAGCATTATTATGTTCATTACTCCCTATGTGTTACATTGCCAGCATATTCCATGTGCTGACCCGTTTTCGGGCTGCAACGTTTCATGTTGCAGACTTTTTAGACGACGAGTAAGGTGCCTTAGGTCGTGGTCTTATACTCAGTGATGTCGTTGGAGTTGATGGACTCACTTATCTTCCAAGTCTTCCGCTGTTATCGTTTTAGATGGCCTTAAGCCATATTTGTCATACTTATTTCTCTCTTGAGATACTCGATTTAATAAGTGTGTGATTGCTACTCTGTTATAAACCCTCCATTTGTACTGTGCGTGTCAGGATTACTGATCCAGGGATGACACTGGTGCACAGCAGCACAGACTGTTTGAGGTCTGGTCGCTACAGCTTCACTTATATCCTTTGAGCCATATAGTTTTTGCTCTAGTGCTTCACTTATATCTTTTAGAGCATGGTGGTGGATTTGTTTTATAGAAACTATTGTTCTCTAATGCTTCACTTATATCATTTTGAGAGTCCTACAAAACATCATGGTAATTTGCTTAAATTGAGAAATTAGTCCTAAAGTGATAGGCATCCAAGATTAGTAAAAAAATTCTTATGAGTGTGTTGAATACTATGAGAAGTTTGATGCTTGATGATTGTTTTGAGATATGAAGATGGTGATATTAGAGTCATGCTAGTTGAGTAGTTGTGGATTTGAGGAATGCTTGTGTTAAAGTTTGTGATTCCCGTAGCATGAACGTATGGTGAACCGTTATGTGATGAAGTCGGAGCATGATTTATTTATTGATTGTCTTCCTTATGAGTGGCGGTCGGGGACGAGCGATGGTCTTTTCCTACCAATCTATCCCCCTAGGAGCATGCGCGTAATACTTTGCTTTGATAGCTTGTAGATTTTTGCAATAAGTGTATGAGTTCTTTATGACTAATGATGAGTCCATGGATTATACGCACTTTTCATCTTTCCACCATTGCTAGCCTCTCTAATACCGCGCGCTTTTCACCGGCATCATACACCCACCATATACCTTCCTCAAAACAGCCACCATACCTACCTATCATGGCATTTCCATAGCCATTCCGAGATATATTGCCATGCAACTTACCACCGTTCCGTTTACTATGACACACTCCATTATTGTCATATTGCTTCGCATGATCATGTAGTTGACATCGTATTTGTGGCAAAGCCACCGTTCATAATTCTTTCATACATGTCACTCTTGATTCATTGCATATCCCGGTACACCGCCGGAGGCATTCACATAGAGTCATATTTTGTTCTAAGTATTGAGTTGTAATTCTTGAGTTGTAAGTAAACAAAAGTGTGATGATCATCATTATTAGAGCATTGTCCCAAGTGAGGAAAGGATGATGGAGACTATGATTCCCCCACAAGTCGGGATGAGACTCCGGACAAAAAAAAAAGGCCATCAAAAAAGAGAAAAGGCCCAAATAAAAAAATGATGAGAGAAAAAGAGAGAAGTGACAATGTTACTATCCTTTTACCACACTTGTGCTTCAAAATAGCACCATGATCTTCATGATAGAGAGTCTCCTATGATATCACTTTCATATACTAGTGGGAATTTTTCATTATAGAACTTGGCTTGTATATTCCAACGATGGGCTTCCTCAAATTGCCCTAGGTCTTCATGAGCAAGTGAGTTGGATGCACACCCACTTAGTTTATTTTGTTGAGCTTTCATATACTTATAGCTCTAGTGCATCCGTTGCATGGCAATCCCTACTCACTCACATTGATATCTATTGATGGGCATCTCCATAGCCCATTGATACGCCTAGTTGATGTGAGACTATCTTTTCCTTTTTGTCTTCTCCACAACCACCATTCTATTCCACATATAGTGCTTTATCCATGGCTCACGCTCATGTATTGCGTGAAGATTGAAAAAGTTTGAGAACACCAAAAGTATGAAACAATTGCTTGGCTTGTCATCGGGGTTGTGCATGATTTAAATACTTTGTGTGGTGAAGATAGAGCATAGCCAGACTATATGATTTTGTAGGGATAACTTGCTTTGGCCATGTTATTTTGAGAAGACATAATTGCTTAGTTAGTATGCTTAAAGTATTATTATTTTTTATGTCAATATTAAACTTTTATCTTGAATCTTTCGGATCTGAATATTCATACCACAAATTAAGAGAATTACATTGAAAATTATGCCAAGTAGCATTCCTCATCAAAAATTCTGTTTTTATCATTTACCTACTCGAGGACGAGCAGGAATTAAGCTTGGGGATGCTTGATACGTCTCCAACGTATCTATAATTTTTTATTATTCCATTCTATATTATATTCTGTTTTGGATGTTTAACGGGCTTTATTATACACTTTTATATTATTTTTGGGACTAACCTATTAACCGGAGGCCCAGCCCGAATTGCTGTTTTTTTGCCTATTTCAATGTTTCGCAGAAAAAGAATATCAAACGAAGTCCAAACGGAATGAAACCTTCGGGAACGTGATTTTGGGAACAAACGTGATCCAGAGGACTTGGAGTCTACGCAAAGCAATCAACGTGGAAGCACGAGGCAGGGGGCGCGCTCTCCACCCTCGTGGGGCCCACGTTGCTCAACCGACGTACTTCTTCCTCCTATATATACCTACGTACCCCCAAACTATGAGGGACGGAGCCAAAAACCTATTTCCACCGCCGCAACCTTCTATACCCGTGAGATCCCATCTTGGGGCCTTTTCCGACGCTTCGCCGGAGGGGGCATTGATCACGAAGGGCTTCTACATAACACCATAGCCTCTCCGGTGATGTGTGAGTAGTTTACCTCAAACCTTCGGGTCCATAGTTATTAGCTAGATGGCTTCTTCTCTCTCTTTGGATCTCAATACAAAGTTCTCCTCGATCTTCTTGGAGATCTATTCGATGTAATCTTCTTTTGCAGTGTGTTTGTCGAGATCCGATGAATTGTGGGTTTATGATCAAGTTTATCTATGAGCAATATTTGAATCTCCTCTGAATTATTTTATGTATGATTGGTTATCTTTGCAAGTCTCTTCGAATTATCAGTTTGGTTTGGCCTACTAGATTGATCTTTCTTGCAATGGGAGAAGTGCTTAGCTTTGGGTTCAATCTTGCGGTGCTCGATCCCAGTGACAGTAAGGGAAACGACACGTATTGTATTGTTGCCATCGAGGATAAAAAGATGGGGCTTATATCATATTGCATGATTTTATCCCTCTACACCATGCCATCTTACTTAAAGCATTACTTTGTTCCTATGAACTTAATACTCTAGATGCATGCTGGATAGCGGTCGATGTGTGGAGTAATAGTAGTAGATGCAGAATCATTTCGGTCTACTTGTCACGGACGTGATGCCTATATACATGATCATACCTAGATATTCTCATAACTATGCTCAATTCTATCAATTGCTCGACAGTAATTCGTTTACCCACCATAATACTTATGCTATCTTGAGAGAAGCCACTAGTGAAACCTATGGCCCCCGGGTCTATTTTCCATCATATTAAGATTCCAACACTTAGTTATTTCTATTGCCTTTTACTTTACTTTGCATCTTTATTTCTTTTTATCATAAAACTACCAAAAATATTATCTTATCATATCTATCAGATCTCACTCTCGTAAGTGACCGTTGAGGGATTGACAACCCCTTTATCGCGTTCGTTGCGAGGTTCTTATTTGTTTGTGTAGGTGTGAGGGACTCGTGCATGATCTCCTACTAGATTGATACCTTGGTTCTCAAAAACTGAGGGAAATACTTACGCTACTTTACTGCATCACCCTTTCCTCTTCAAGGGAAAACCAACGCAGTGCTCAAGAGGTAGCAGTATTACAATCCGGTTTTTATTGGCCTACTCTCTTCAAGGATGCTCGTAAGTTTGTCTTGTCTTGTGATGAATGTCAAAGAATTGGTAATATTAGTAGACGTCAGGAAATTCCTATGAATTATTCACTTGTTATTGATGTTTGGGGCTTTGATTATATGGGACATTTTCCTTCCTCTAATGGGTATACACATATTTTAGTTGTTGTTGATTATGTTACTAAGTGTGTAGAAGTTATTCCAACTAGTAGTGCTAATCAACACTTCTATTAAAATGCTTAAAGAAGTTATTTTCCCGAGGTTTGGAGTCCCTAGTAGATATTTAATGACTGATGGTGGTTCACATTTTATTCATGGTGCTTTCCGTAAATTGCTTGCTAAATATGATGTCAACCATAGAATTGCATCTCCATATCACCCTCAGTCTAGTGGTCAAGTAGAACTGATCAATAGAGAGATTAGATTGATTTTGCAAAAGACTGTTAATAGATCCAGAAAGAATTGGCCTAAGAAACTTGATGATGCATTGTGGGCTTATAGAACGGCTTATAAAAACCCTATGGGTATGTCTCCATATAAAATGGTCTATGGAAAAGCATGTCACTTACCTCTTGAACTAGAACATAAAGCTTATTGGGAAATTAAAGAGCTCAACTATGATTTCAAACTTGCCGGTGAGAAGAGGTTATTTGGCATAAGCTCGCTTGATGAATGGAGAACCCAAGCCTATGAGAATGCCAAGTTTTTAAAGAAAAAGTTAAAAGATGGCATGACAAAAGGATACAAAAGCGTGAGTTTAATGCAGGTGATCATGTTTTGCTATACAACTCTCGTTTAAGATTTTTTGCAGGAAAGCTTCTCTCTAAATGGGAAGGTCCTTACATTATCGAGGAGGTTTATCGTTCCGGTGCCATCAAGATCAACAACGTCAAAGGCACTAACCCGAAGGTGGTAAAGGGTTAGAGAATCAAACATTATATTTCAGGTACTCCCATAAATGTTGAGACAAGTATTATTAATACCATAACACCAGAGGAGTACATAAGGGATACTTTCTAGAACGTCTCAGACTCCGAAAAGGAATAGGTATGTGGTACGGTAAGTAAACCAACTCCAAAACTGTTCTAACAACATTTTTTCTCTGTTTTGGAATATTTAAAAAATTAGGAAAATTAAAAGTAGTCTGAAGAGTGCACGAGGAAGCGGCAAGGCAGGGGGCGCGCCCTACCCCCCTAGGTGCGCCCCTGTGCCTTGTGGCCACCTCGTGTGCCCTCCGGACTCCTTTTTCTTGTGGAATACTTCTTTTGGTTGGTAAAAAAATATTATATAATCCCCTGAAGGTTTTGACCACCGTACCACGACAATATCTCCTGTTCTCGTTTTGAGCTGTTTTCTGCCAGAGTTTTCAAGGCCAAGCATCATGTCTTCCCCCTCCTCCAACAATGGGGACGACGATGCTTGGCTGATGAAGAGAGAAGAACTTGGGGAAAACAAAGAGGGTGATAAGATCAAGAAGGTCGTGGGAGGTCAAGTTCCGGCGGCAGAAGAAGAAGAAGAAGACATCCTTCAACCATACTACAATCATCTTACACCTACTGAAATTGAAGCTTTTAAGATCATTGAAACAGTAAATGTGCAAAATAAATATCTCACTCGTGAAAATATTCTGTTGCAAGAGCACATTATCGCCCTCCAGAGCGTCATTCGCAGATTGGAGTATCTCCTGCGCTCGAAGTGTGGCACCACAACATCAACAACTCCATCATCACCACCTCTGAAGAAAGAGATCTAAATACATGGGTATGGGCACTCCCCTTGGCAACTGCCAAGCTTGGGGGAGATGCCCCGGTATCGTATCACCATCTCACCTTTACTTTTATCATTTTTCTTAGTTCGATCCTTTTGGATATATCTTGATCTAGTAGAATAAAATTTTAGTATGATCTAGCATTGAGTTTTGTTTTGAGATCTATCTATGTAATCGAGTCCGTGAGTTATATATAATAAAGAGTAGTTTTGAGTTGAGGGCTTTGCTTTCTTGCTATGATCTTGAGGGAATAAAATAAGAGAAAGAATAAAAAGATCATATAATGATCTTATGGGGAGTGATGACTTCACATATAAAGAGTATGATGAATAAAATTTGTTGAGAGTTGACAAACATAGTTTTGGTCATTGTTGCAATTAATAGGAGGTAATAAAGAAAGAGAGGTTTCACATATAAATATACTATCTTGGACATCTTTTGTAATTGTGAGCACTCATTAAAATATGACATGCTAAAAAGTTGATGTTGAACAAGGAAGACAACGTAATGGGTTATGTTTCTTTATATCCGAATAGAAGTTATATTATCATGGATCCTCCAACATGTTGAGCTTGCTTTTCCCTCTTATGCTAACCAAATTATTTTCACCAAGTAGAGATACTACTTGTGCATCCAAACATCCCTTAACCCAGTCTTGCCATGAGAGTCCACTATACCTACCTATGGATTGAGTAAGATCCTTCAAGTAAGTTGTCATCGGTGCAAGCAATAAAAATTGCTCTCTAAATATGTAGAACCTATTAATGCGAAGAAAATAAACTTTATACGAATGTGTGATATGGAAGAAATAAAAGCGATGGACTGCATAATAAAGTTCTTTATCACAAGTGGCAATATAAAGTGACGTTCTTTTGCATTAAGATTTTGTGCATCCAGCCATAAAAAGTGCATGACAACCTCTGCTTACCTCTACGAAGGGCCTATCTTTTACTTTTACCTTCCACCTCTATATAAGATTCATGGTGATCTTCACCTTTCCTTTTTACATTTTTTCTTTTTGGAAAGCACTTCATGTTGGGGGGAGATCCAAATACATATATCCACTCGGATGTAGATATTCATAAGCCATTATTGTTGACATTACCCTTGAGGTAAAAGGTTGGGAGGCGAAACTATAAGCCCCTATTTTTCTCTGTGTCTGACTGAGGCTTTGAACCCATAAGTATCACGTGAGTGTTAGCAATTGTGAAAGACTAAATGATAGTTGAGTATGTGGACTTGCTAAAAAGCTCTTGTATTGACTCTTTCTGATGTTATGATAAATTACAATTGCTTCAATGACTGAGATCATAGTTTGTTAGTTTTCAATGAAGTTTTTGATTTAAACTCTACCTTGTGAATGAATTGTTACTTTGGCATAAGGAACTATATGACGATATATGTTGTTGTTCTAAAGATGACCATGATGCCCTCATGTTCGTATTTTATTTTATTGACACCTCTATCTCTACACATGTGGACATATTTTTCGATCTCGGCTTTCGCTTGAGGACAAGCGAGGTCTAAGCTTGGGGGAGTTGATACATCCATTTTGCATCATGCTTTTATATTGATATTTATTGCATTATGGGTTGTTATTACACATTATAGCACAAGACTTATGCCTTTTCTCTCTTATTTTACAAGGATTACACAAAGAGGGAGAATGCCGGCAGCTGGAATTCTGGACCGGAAAGGAGCAAATCTGAGAGACCTATTCCGCACAACTCCAAAAGTCCTGAAAATTTACGGAGAATTATTTTGGAATTAATAAAAAATATTGGGCGAAGAAAGTACCAGAGGGGCCCCACCAGGAAGCCACAAGGGTGGGGGCGCGCCCTACCCCCTGGGTGCGCCCCTGCCTTTTGGGCCCCCTGGCAGGCCTCCGGTTCCCATCGTCTGCTATATGATGTGTTTTGACTTGGAAAAAATCAAGAGGAAGCTTTCAGGACGAAGCGCCGCCGTCTCGAGGCGGAACCTGGGCAGAAGCAATCTAGGGCTCCAGCAGAGCTGTTCTGCCGAGGAAACTTCCCTCCCAAAGGGGGAAATCGAAGCCATCGTCATCACCAACGATCCTCTCATCGAGAGGGGGTCAATCTCCATCAACATCTTCACCAGCACCATCTCCTCTCAAACCCTAGTTCATCTCTTGTACCCAATCTTTGTCTCAAAACCTTAGATTGGTACTTGTGGGTTGCTAGTAGTGTTGATTACTCCTTGTAGTTGATGCTAGTTGGTTTATTCGGTGGAAGATCATATGTTCAGATCCTTAATGATAATTATTACTCCTTTGATTATGAACATGAATATGCTTTGTGAGTAGTTTGTTCCTGAGGACATGGGAGAAGTCTTGTTATAAATAATCATGTGAATTTGGTATTCGTTTGATATTTTGATGAAATGTATGTAGTCTTTCCTCTAGTGGGGTTATGTAAACGTCGACTACATGACACTTCACCATGATTTGTGTTGGGGAACGCAGTATTTCAAAAAAATTCCTACGATCACGCAAGATCTATCTAGGAGATGCATAGCAATGAGAGGGGAGAGTGTTCTCTACGTACCCTCATAGACCGAAAGCAGAAGCGTTATGACAACGCGGTTGATGTAGTCGTACGTCTTCACGATCCGACTGATCCTAGCACCGAACGTACGGCACCTCCGCGATCTGCACACGTTCAGCTCGGTGACGTCCCATGAACTCTAGATCCAGCTGAGGTCGAGGGAGAGTTTCGTCAGCACGATGGCGTGATGACGGTGATGATGAAGTTACTGACGCAGGGCTTCACCTAAGCACTACAACGATTTGACCGAGGTGGATATCTGTGGAGGGGGGCACCGCACACGGCTAAGACAACTGTCAACTTGTGTGTTCTAGGGTGCCCCTGCCCCCATATATAAAGGAGAAAGGGGGACGCCGGCCGGCCCTCATAGGGCGCGCCCTAAGTAGGATTCCTACTAGGAATCCTATTCCTAGTAGGTTTCCAACAAGGGAAGACAGGAGGAAGGAAGGAGAGGGAGAGAGGGAGAAGGAAAGGGGGGTGTCGCCCCCCTTCCCTAGTCCAATTCAGACCCAAGGGGAGGGGGCGCGCGGCCTGCCCTAGCCGCCCCTCTCTCTCTCCACTAAGGCCCATGTGGCCCATTAGTTCCCCCGAGGGGTTCCGGCAACCCTCCAGCACTCCAGTTTTATCCGAAACATTTCCGGTGTCCGAATATAGTCATCCAATATATCAATCTTTATGTCTCGACCATTTCGAGACTCCTCGTCATGTCTGTGATCACATCCGGGACTCCTAACTACCTTCAGTACATCAAAACACATAAACTCATAATACCAATCGTCATCGAACATTAAGCATGCAGACCCTACGGGTTCGAGAACTATGTAGACATGACCGAGACTCACTTCCGGTCACTAACCAATAGCGGAACCTGGATGCTCATATTGGTTCCTACATATTCTACGAAGATCTTTATCGGTCAAACCGCATAACAACATATGTTGTTCCCTTTATCATCGGTATGTTACTTGCCCGAGATTCGATCCTCGGTATCTCAATACCTAGTTCAATCTCGTTACCGGCAAGTCTCTTTACTCGTTCCGTAATGCATCATCCCGCAACTAACTCATTAGTCACATTGCTTGCAAGGCTTATAGTGATGTGCATTACCGAGAGGGCCCAGAGATACCTCTCCGTCAATCGGAGTGACAAATCCTAATCTCGATCTATGCCAACTCAACAAACACCATCGGAGACACCTGTAGAGCATCTTTATAATCACCCAGTTACGTTGTGACGTTCGATAGCATACTAAGTGTTCCTCCGGTATTTGGGAGTTGCATAATCTCATAGACAGAGTAACATGTATAAGTCATGATGAAAGCAATAGCAACAAACTAAACGATCATAGTGCTAAGCTAACGGATGGGTCTTGTCCATCACATCATTCTCTAATGATGTGATCTCGTTCATCAAATGACAACACATGTCTATGGTTAGGAAACATAACCATCTTTGATAAACAAGCTAATCAAGTAGAGGCATACTAGGGACACTTTGTCTGTCTATGTATTCACACATGTACTAAGTTTCCGGTTAATACAATTCTAGCATGAATAATAAACATTTATCATGAAGCTACTCTAGCTAAATGCTCCCACTGCTCTGCACATTCAGATCCGTATGTATTTTGCAAATTTCTATGTCTACACTGCTCTGCACGGAGCTACTCTAGCTAAATGCTCCCACTTTCAATATGTATCTAGATCGAGACTCAGAGTCATCCAGATCAATGTCAAAGCTTGCATCGAGGTAACTCTTTACGACGAACTCTTTATCACCTCCATAACCGAGAAATATTTCCTTAGTCCTCTAAGGATAATTTTGACCAATGTCCAGTTATCTACTCCTAGATCACTATTGTACTCCCTTGCCAAACTCAGGGCAGGGTATACAATAGGTCTGGTACATAGCATGGCATACTTTATAGAACCTATGGCTGAGGCATAGGGAATGACTTTCATTCTCTCTCTATCTTCTACCATGGTCGGGCTTTGAGTCTTACTCAACTCCACACCTTACAACACAGGCAAGAACTCCTTCTTTGACTGTTCCATTTTGAACTACTTCAAAATCTTGTCAAGGTATGTACTCATTGAAAAAACTTACCAAGCGTTTTGATCTATCTCTATAGATCTTGATGCTCAATATGTAAGCAGCTTCACCGAGGTCTTTCTTTGAAAAACTCATTTCAAACACTCCTTTATGCTTTCCAAAAAATTCTACATCATTTCCGATCAACAATATGTCTTTCACATATACTTATCAGAAAGGCTGTAGTGCTCCCACTCACTTTCTTGTAAATACAGGCTTCACCGCAAGTCTGTATAAAACTATATGCTTTAATCAACTCATCAAATCGTATATTCCAACTCCGAGATGCTTGCACCAGTCCATAGATGGATCGCTGGAGCTTGCACACTTTGTTAGCACCTTTAGGATTGACAAAACCTTCTTGTTGTATCATATACAACTCTTCTTTAAGAAATCCATTAAGGAATGCAGTTTTGATATCCATTTGCCAGATTTCATAAAATGTGGCAATTGCTAACATGATTCGGACAGACTTAAGCATCGCTACGAGTGAGAAAATCTCATCGTAGTCAACACCTTCAACTTGTCAAAAACATTTTTTCGATAATTCGAGCTTTGTAGATAGTAACACTACTATCAGCATCCGTCTTCCTCTTGAAGACCCATTTATTCTCAATGGCTTGCCAATCATCGGGCAAGTCAATCAAAGTCCATACTTTGTTCTCATACATGGATCCCATCTCAGATTTCATGGCCTCAAGCCATTTCGCGGAATCTGAGCTCATCATCGCTTCCTCATAGTTCGTAGGTTCGTCATGGTCTAGTAACATGACTTCCAGAACAGGATTACCGTACCACTCTGGTGCGGATCTTACTCTGGTTGACCTACAAGGTTTGGCGGTAACTTGATCAGAAGTCTCATGATCATCATCATTAGCTTCCTCACTTATTGGTGTAGGAATCACTAGAACTGATTTCTATGATGAACTACTTTCCAATAAGGGGGTAGGTACAATTAGCTCATCAAGTTCTACTTTCCTCCCACTCACTTCTTTCGAGAGAAACTCCTTCTCTAGAAAGGATCCATTCTAAGCAACGAATATCTTGCCTTCGGATCTATGATAGAAGGTGTACCCAACAGTTTCCTTTGGGTATCCTATGAAGACACATTTCTCCGATTTGGGTTTGAGCTTATCAGGTTGAAGCTTTTTCACATAAGCATCACAGCCCCAAACTTTAAGAAACAACAGCTTAGGTTTCTTCCCAAACCACAGTTCATATGGTGTCATCTCAACGGATTTAGATGGTGCCCTATTTAACGTGAATGCAGATGTCTCTAATGCATAACCCCAAAACGATAGTGATAACCATTACGTTGTGGTGTGCTAGGTGGCGTGAGTTGCGAAACTATTCCACATTGTTTCAAATGAAGACCAAACTCGTAACTCAAATATTCGTCTCTGTGATCAGATCGTAGAAACTTTATTTTCTTGATACGATGATTTTTCACTTCACTCTAAAATTCTTTGAACTTTTCAAATGTTTCAGACTTATGTTTCATCAAGTAGATATACCCATATCTGCTCAAATCATCTGTGAAGGTCAGAAATTAACGATACCCGCTGCGAGCCTCAACACTCATCGGATCGCATACATCAGTATGTTGGAAATATGCCCTAGAGGCAATAATAAAATGGTTATTATTGTATTTCCTTGTTCATGATAATTGTCTGTTGTTCATGCTATAATTGTATTAACTGGAAACCGTAATACATGTGTGAATAGATAGACCACAACATGTCCCTAGTGAGCCTCTAGTTGACTAGCTCGTTGATCAACAGATAGTCATGGTTTCCTGACTATGGACATTGGATGTCATTGATAATGGGATCACATCATTAGGAGAATGATGTGATGGACAAGACCCAATCCTAAGCATAGCACAAGATCGTGTAGTTCGTTTGCTAGAGATTTTCCAAATGTCAAGTATCATTTCCTTAGACCATGAGATTGTGCAACTCCCGGATACCATAGGAGTGCTTTGGGTGTGCCAAACGTCACAACGTGACTGGGTGGCTATAAAGGTGCACTACGGGTATCTCCGAAAGTGTCTGTTGGGTTGGCACGAATCGAGACTGGGATTTGTCACTCCGTATGACGGAGAGGTATCTCTGGGCCCACTCGGTAATGCATCATCATAATGAGCTCAATGTAACCAAGTGTTTGGTAACGGGATCATGCATTACGGTACGAGTAAAGTGACTTGCCGGTAACGAGATTGAACAAGGTATTGGGATACCGACGATCGAATCTCGGGCAAGTAACGTACCGATTGACGAAGGGAATTGTATACGGGATTGATTGAATCCTCGACATCGTGGTTCATCCGATGAGATCATCGTGGAGCATGTGGGAGCCAACATGGGTATCCAGATCCCGCTGTTGGTTATTGACCGGAGAAATGTCTCGGTCATGTCTACATGTCTCCCGAACCCGTAGGGTCTACACACTTAAGGTTCGGTGACGCTAGAGTTGTAGAGATATTAGTATGCGGTTAACCGAAAGTTGTTCGGAGTCCCGGATGAGATCCCGGACGTCACGAGGAGTTCCGGAATGGTCCGGCGGTAAAGATTTATATATGGGAAGTCCTATTTTGGCCACCGGAAAATGTTCGGGATTTTTAGGTATTGTACCGGGAAGGTTCTAGAAGGTTCCGAAGTGGGGCCCACCTGCATGGGGGGACCCACATGAACGTGGGTAGTGGGGGCAAGGCCCCACACCCCTGGTCAAGGCGCACCAAGATCCCACCTTAGAAGGAATAAGATCATATCCCGAAGGGATAAGATCAAGATCCCTAAAAAAGGGGGATAACAATCGGTGGGGAAGGGAAATGATGGGATTTCTTTCCCCCACCTTTGCCAACGCCCCAATGGACTTGGAGGGAAAGAAACCAGCCCCCTCCACCCCTATATATAGTGGGGAGGCGCATGGGAGCAGCACCCAAAGCCCCGGGCGCCTCCCTCTCCCTCCCGTGACACCTCTCCCTCTCGCTGAGCTTGGCGAAGCCCTGCCGAGATCCCCGTTGCTTCCACCACCACGCCGTCGTGCTGCTGGATCTCCATCAACCTCTCCCTCCTCTTGCTGGATCAAGAAGGAGGAGACGTCTTCCCAACCGTACGTGTGTTGAACGCGGAGGTGCCGTCCGTTCGGCGCTCGGTCATCGGTGATTTGGATCACGACGAGTACGACTCCATCAACCCCGTTCACTTGAACGCTTCCGCTCGCGATCTACAAGGGTATGTAGATGCACTCTTTTCCCTCTCAGTGCTAGAAGACTCCATAGATTGTTCTTGGTGATGCGTAGAAAAATTTGAATTATTGCTACGTTCCCCAACAGTGGCATCATGAGCCAGGTTTATGCGTAGATTCTATGCACGAGTAGAACACAAAGTAGTTGTGGGCGATGGTTTGTTCAATTTGCTTGCCGTTACTAGTCTTATCTTGATTCGGCGGCATTGTGGGATGAAGCGGCCCGGACCGACCTTACACGTACTCTTACGTGAGACAGGTTCCACCGACTGACATGCACTTCATGCATAAGGTGGCTAGCGGGTGTCTGTCTCTCCCACTTTAGTCGGATCGGATTCGATGAAGAGGGTCCTTATGAAGGGTAAATAGCAATTGGCATATCACCGTTGTGGCTTTTGCGTAGGTAAGAAACGTTCTTGCTAGAAACCCATAGCAGCCACGTAAAACATGCAACAACAATTAGAGGACGTCTAACTTGTTTTTGCAGGGTATGCTATGTGATGTGATATGGCCAAAAGGATGTGATGAATTATATATATGTGATGTATGAGATTGATCATGTTCTTGTAATAGGAATCACGACTTGTATGTCGATGAGTATGACAACCGGCAGGAGCCATAGGAGTTGTCTTAATTTATTGTATGACCTGCGTGTCAATGAAAAATGCCATGTAATTACTTTAATTTATTGCTAACCGTTAGCCATAGTAGTAGAAGTAATAGTTGGCGAGACAACTTCATGAAGACACGATGATGGAGATCATGATGATGGAGATCATGGTGTCATGCCGGTGACGAAGGTGATCATGCCGCGCCTCGAAGATGGAGATCAAAGGCGCAAGATGATATTGGCCATATCATGTCACTTTATGATTTGCATTTGATGTTTGTCATGTTTACATCTTATTTGCTTAGAACGACGGTAGCATAAATAAGATGATCCCTCACTAAAATTTCAAGAGATGTGTTCCCCCTAACTGTGCACCGTTGCGAAGGTTCGTTGTTTCGAAGCACCACGTGATGATCGGGTGTGATAGATTCTAACATTCGCATACAACGGGTGTAAGCCAGATTTACACATGCGAAACACTTAGGTTGACTTGACGAGCCTAGCATGTACAGACATGGCCTCGGAACATAAGAGGCCGAAAGGTCGAACGTGAGTCATATAGTAGATACGATCAACATGGAGATGTTCACCGATGATGACTAGTCCGTCTCACGTGATGATCGGACACGGCCTAGTTGACTCGGATCATGTATCACTTAGATGACTAGAGGGATGTCTATCTGAGTGGGAGTTCATTAAATAATTTGATTAGATGAACTTAATTATCATGAACATAGTCAGAAGGTCTTTGCAAATTATGTCGTAGCTTACGCTTTAGTTCTACTGTTTAAGATATGTTCCTAGAGAAAATTTAGTTGAAAGTTGATAGTAGCAATTATGCGGACTGGGTCCGTAAACTGAGGATTGTCCTCATTGCTTCACAGAAGGCTTATGTCCTTAATGCACCGCTCGGTGTGCTGAACCTCGAGCGTCGTTTGTGGATGTTGCGAACATCTGACATACACGTTTTGATGACTACATGATAGTTCAGTGCGTAATGTTAAAACGGTATAGAATTGAGGCACCGAAGACGTTTTTGAAACGTCGCAGAACATGTGAGATGTTCCAAAGACTGAAATTGGGATTTCAGACTAGTGCCTGTTGGGAATCGTAGCATAATTTAAAAAATTTCTATGCTCACCAAGATGCATCTATGGAGTCTACTAGCAACGAGGGGAAAGGAGTGCATCTACATGCCCTTGTAGATCGCGAGCGGAAGCGTTCCAATGAACGTGGATGACGGAGTCGTACTCGCCGTGATCCAAATCACCGATGACCGAGTGCCGAACGGACGGCACCTCCGCGTTCAACACACGTACGGTGCAGCGACGTCTCCTCCTTCTTGATCCAGCAAGGGGGAAGGAGAGGTTGATGGAGATCCAGCAGCACGACGGCGTGGTGGTGGATGTAGCGGGTCTCGGCAGGGCTTTGCCAAGCTTCTGCGAGAGAGAGAGGTGTTGCAGGGGAGGAGGGAGGCGCCCAAGGTTGTGTGTTCCTGCCCTCCCTCCCCCCCCTTTATATAGGCCCCCTGGGGGGCGCCGGCCCAGGGAGATGGGATCTCCAAGGGGGGGCGGCGGCCAAAGGGGGGAAGGGGTGCCTTGCCCCCCAAGGCAAGGGGGAAGCTCCCCCCTAGGGTTCCCAACCCTAGGCGCATGGGGGGAGGCCCAAGGGGGGCGCCCCAGCCCACTAAGGGCTGGTTCCCTTCCACTTTCAGCCCACGGGGCCCTCCGGGATAGGTGGCCCCACCCGGTGGACCCCCGGGACCCTTCCGGTGGTCCCGGTACAATACCGGTAACCCCCGAAACTTTCCCGGTGGCCGAAACTGGACTTCCTATATATAATTCTTCACCTCCGGACCATTCCGGAACCTCTCGTGACGTCCGGGATCTCATCCGGGACTCCGAACAACTTTCGGGTTTCCGCATACATATATCTCTACAACCCTAGCGTCACCGAACCTTAAGTGTGTAGACCCTACGGGTTCGGGAGACATGCAGACATGACCGAGACGCCTCTCCGGTCAATAACCAACAGCGGGATCTGGATACCCATGTTGGCTCCCACATGTTCCACGATGATCTCATCGGATGAACCACGGTGTCGAGGATTCAATCAATCCGTATGCAATTCCCTTTGTCAATCGGTATGTTACTTGCCCGAGATTCGATCGTCGGTATCCCAATACCTTGTTCAATCTCGTTACCGGCAAGTCTCTTTACTCGTACCGCAATGCATGATCCCGTGACTAACGCCTTAGTCACATTGAGCTCATTATGATGATGCATTACCGAGTGGGCCCAGAGATACCTCTCCGTCACACGGAGTGACAAATCCCAGTCTCGATCCGTGCCAACCCAACAGACACTTTCGGAGATACCCGTAGTGCACCTTTATAGTCACCCAGTTACGTTGTGACGTTTGGCACACCCAAAGCACTCCTACGGTATCCGGGAGTTGCACGATCTCATGGTCTAAGGAAAAGATACTTGACATTGGAAAAGCTCTAGCAAACGAAACTACACGATCTTTTATGCTATGCTTAGGATTGGGTCTTGTCCATCACATCATTCTCCTAATGATGTGATCCCGTTATCAATGACATCCAATGTCCATAGTCAGGAAACCATGACTATCTGTTGATCAACGAGCTAGTCAACTAGAGGCTTACTAGGGACACGTTGTGGTCTATGTATTCACACATGTATTACGATTTCCGGACAATACAATTATAGCATGAATAATAGACAATTACCATGAACAAAGAAATATAATAATAACCATTTATTATTGCCTCTAGGGCATATTTCCAACAGTCTCCCACTTGCACTAGAGTCAATAATCTAGTTACATTGTGATGAATCGAACACCCATTGCGTCCTGGTGTTGATCATGTTTTGCCCTAGGGAGAGGTTTAGTCAACGGATCTGCTACATTCAGGTCCGTATGTACTTTACAAATATCTATGTCTCCATTTTGAACACTTTCACGAATGGAGTTGAAGCGACGCTTGATATGCCTGGTCTTCCTGTGAAACCTGGGCTCCTTCGCAAGGGCAATAGCTCCAGTGTTGTCACAGAAGAGAGTCATCGGGCCCGACGCATTGGGAATCACCCCTAGGTCGGTAATGAACTCCTTCATCCAGACTGCTTCCTGTGCTGCCTCCGAGGCTGCCATGTACTCCGCTTCACATGTAGATCCCGCCACGACGCTTTGCTTGCAACTGCACCAGCTTACTGCTCCTCCATTCAAAATATACACGTATCCGGTTTGTGACTTCGAGTCATCCAGATCTGTGTCGAAGCTAGCGTCGACGTAACCCTTTACGACGAGCTCTTCGTCACCTCCATAAACGAGAAACATATCCTTAGTCCTCTTCAGGTACTTCAGGATATTCTTGACCGCTGTCCAGTGTTCCATGCCGGGATTACTTTGGTACCTTCCTACCAAACTTACGGCAAGGTTTACATCAGGTCTGGTACACAGCATGGCATACATAATAGACCCTATGGCCGAGGCATAGGGGATGACACTCATCTTTTCTATATCTTCTGCCGTGGTCGGGCATTGAGCCTTGCTCAATTGCACACCTTGCAATACAGGCAAGAACCCCTTCTTGGACTGATCCATACTGAACTTCTTCAATATCTTGTCAAGGTATGTACTCTGTGAAAGACCAATGAGGCGTCTTGATCTATCTCTATAGATCTTGATGCCTAATATATAAGCAGCTTCTCCAAGGTCCTTCATTGAAAAACACTTATTCAAATAGGCCTTTATACTTTCCAAGAATTCTATATCATTTCCCATCAATAGTATGTCATCCACATATAATATGAGAAATGCTACAGAGCTCCCACTCACTTTCTTGTAAACACAGGCTTCTCCATAAGTCTGTGTAAACCCAAACGCTTTGATCATCTCATCAAAGCGAATGTTCCAACTCCGAGATGCTTGCACCAGCCCATAGATTGAGCGCTGGAGCTTGCATACTTTGTTAGCATTCTTAGGATCGACAAAACCTTCCGGCTGCATCATATACAACTCTTCCTTAAGGAAGCCGTTAAGGAATGCCGTTTTGACGTCCATCTGCCATATCTCATAATCATAGTATGCGGCAATTGCTAACATGATTCGGACGGACTTCAGCTTCGCTACGGGTGAGAAAGTCTCATCGTAGTCAACCCCTTGAACTTGTCGATAACCCTTAGCGACAAGTCGAGCTTTGTAGATGGTCACATTACCATCTGCGTCCGTCTTCTTCTTAAAGATCCATTTGTTTTCTATGGCTCGCCGCTCATCGGGCAAGTCAGTCAAAGTCCATACTTTGTTTTCATACATGGATTCTATCTCGGATTTCATGGCTTCTAGCCATTTGTCGGAATCCGGGCCCGCCATCGCTTCTTCATAGTTCGAAGGTTCACCGTTGTCTAACAACATGATTTCCAGGACAGGGTTGCCGTACCACTCTGGTGCGGAACGTGTCCTTGTGGACCTACGAAGTTCAGTAACTTGATCCGAAGCTTCATGATCATCATCATTAACTTCCTCCCCAGTCGGTGTAGGCACCACAGGAACATTTTCCCGCGCTGCGCTACTTTCCGGTTCGGAAGGGGTGACTATCACCTCATCAAGTTCCACTTTCCTCCCACTCAATTCTTTCGAGAGAAACTCCTTCTCTAGAAAGGACCCGTTCTTGGCAACGAAGATCTTGCCCTCGGATCTGAGGTAGAAGGTATACCCAATAGTTTCCTTAGGGTATCCTATGAAGACGCATTTTTCCGACTTGGGTTCGAGCTTTTCAGGTTGAAGTTTCTTGACATAAGCATCGCATCCCCAAACTTTTAGAAACGACAGCTTAGGTTTCTTCCCAAACCATAATTCATACGGTGTCGTCTCAACGGATTTCGACGGAGCCCTATTTAAAGTGAATGCGGCAGTCTCTAAAGCATAGCCCCAAAATGAGAGCGGTAAATCGGTAAGAGACATCATAGATCGCACCATATCCAATAGAGTGCGATTACGACGTTCGGACACACCATTTCTCTGAGGTGTTCCAGGCGGCGTGAGTTGTGAAACTATTCCACATTTCCTTAAGTGTGTACCAAATTCGTGACTTAAATATTCTCCACCACGATCTGATCGTAAGAATTTTATTTTCCTGTCACGTTGATTCTCGACTTCACTCTGAAATTCCTTGAACTTTTCAAAGGTTTCAGACTTGTGTTTCATTAGGTAGACATACCCATATCTACTTAAATCATCAGTGAGAGTGAGAACATAACGATATCCTCCGCGAGCCTCAACACTCATTGGACCGCACACATCGGTATGTATGATTTCCAATAAGTTGGTTGCTCGCTCCATTGTTCCGGAGAACGGAGTCTTGGTCATCTTACCCATGAGGCATGGTTCGCACGTGTCAAATGATTCGTAATCAAGAGACTCCAAAAGTCCATCTGCATGGAGCTTCTTCATGCGCTTGACACCAATGTGACCAAGGCGGCAGTGCCACAAGTATGTGGGACTATCGTTATCAACTTTACATCTTTTGGTATTCACACTATGAACATGTGTAACATCACGTTCGAGATTCATCAAAAATAAACCATTGACCAGCGGGGCATGACCATAAAACATATCTCTCAAATAAATAGAACAACCATTATTCTCGGATTTAAATGAGTAGCCATCTCGAATTAAACGAGATCCAGATACAATGTTCATGCTCAAAGCTGGCACTAAATAACAATTATTGAGGTTTAAAACTAATCCCGTAGGTAGATGCAGAGGTAGCGTGCCGACGGCGATCACATCGACCTTGGAACCATTCCCGACGCGCATCGTCACCTCATCCTTCGCCAGTCTCCGTTTATTCCGTAGTTCCTGTTTTGAGTTACAAATATGAGCAACCGCACCGGTATCAAATACCCAGGAGCTACTACGAGTACTGGTAAGGTACACATCAATTACATGTATATCACATATACCTTTGGCGTTGCCGGCCTTCTTCTTGTCCGCTAAGTATTTGGGGCAGTTCCGCTTCCAGTGACCACTTCCCTTGCAATAAAAGCACTCAGTCTCGGGCTTGGGTCCATTCTTTGACTTCTTCCCGGTAACTGGTTTACCGGGCGCGGCAACTCCCTTGCCGTCCTTCTTGAAGTTCTTCTTACCCTTGCCCTTCTTGAACTTAGTGGTTTTATTCACCATCAACACTTGATGTTCTTTTCTGATCTCCCCTTCCGCTGATTTCAGCATTGAATATACCTCGGGAATGGTCTTTTCCATCCCCTGCATATTGTAGTTCATCACAAAGCTCTTGTAGCTTGGTGGAAGCGACTGGAGGATTCTGTCAATGACCGCGTCATCCGGGAGATTAACTCCCAGCTGAGACAAGCGGTTGTGCAACCCAGACATTCTGAGTATGTGCTCACTAACAGAACTGTTCTCCTCCATTTTACAGCTGAAGAACTTGTCGGAGACATCATATCTCTCGACCCGGGCATGAGCTTGAAAAACTAATTTCAGCTCCTCGAACATCTCATATGCTCCATGTTTCTCAAAACGCTTTTGGAGACCCGGTTCTAAGCTGTAAAGCATGCCGCACTGAACGAGGGAGTAATCATCAGCACGCTGATTGCCAAGCGTTCATAACGTCTTGGTTCTCTGGGATTGGTGCTTCACCTAGCGGTGCTTCTAAGACATAATCTTTCTTGGCTACTATGAGGATGATCCTCAGGTTCCGGACCCAGTCCGTATAGTTGCTGCCATCATCTTTCAGCTTGGTTTTCTCTAGGAACGCGTTGAAATTGAGGACAACGTTGGCCATTTGATCTACAAGACATAGTGTAAAGATTTTAGACTAAGTTCATGATAATTAAGTTCATCTAATCAAATTATTTAATGAACTCCCACTCAGATAGACATCCCTCTAGTCATCTAAGTGAAACATGATCCGAATTCAACTAGGCCGTGTCCGATCATCACGTGAGACGGACTAGTCAAGATCGGTGAACATCTCCATGTTGATCGTATCTTCTATACGACTCATGCTCGACCTTTCGGTCCTCCGTGTTCCGAGGCCATGTCTGTACATGCTAGGCTCGTCAAGTCAACCTAAGTGTATTGCGTGTGTTCCGAGGCCATGTCTGTACATGCTAGGCTCGTCAACACCCGTTGTATTCGAACGTTAGAATCTATCACACCCGATCATCACGTGGTGCTTCGAAACAACGAACCTTCGCAACGGTGCACAGTTAGGGTGAACACTTTCTTGAAATTATTATAAGGGATCATCTTACTTACTACCGTCGTTCTAAGCAAATAAGATGCAAAAACATGATAAACATCACATGCAATCAAATAGTGACATGATATGGCCAATATCATCATGCTCCTTTGATCTCCATCTTCGGGGCACCATGATCATCTTCGTCACCGGCATGACACCATGATCTCCATCATCATGATCTCCATCATTGTGTCTTCATGAAGTCGTCACGCCAACGATTACTTCTACTTCTATGGCTAACGCGTTTAGCAACAAAGTAAAGTAATTACATGGCGTTATTCAATGACACGCAGGTCATGCAAAATAATAAAGACAACTCCTATGGCTCCTGCCGGTTGTCATACTCATCGACATGCAAGTCGTGATTCCTATTACAAGAATATGATCAATCTCATACATCACATATATCATTCATCACATCTTCTGGCCATATCACATCACATAGCACTTGCTGCAAAAACAAGTTAGACGTCCTCTAATTGTTGTTGCAAGTTTTTACGTGGTTTGTAGGTTTCTAGCAAGAACGTTTTCTTACCTACGTATGACCACAACGTGATTTGCCAATTTCTATTTACCCTTCATAAGGACCCTTTTCATCGAATCCGTTCCGACTAAAGTAGGAGAGACAGACACCCGCTAGCCACCTTATGCAACTAGTGCATGTCAGTCGGTGGAACCTGTCTCACGTAAGCGTACGTGTAAGGTCGGTCCGGGCCGCTTCATCCTACAATGCCGCCGAAACAAGAAACGACTAGTAGCGGCAAGAAGAATTGGCAAACTCAACGCCCACAACTGCTTTGTGTTCTACTCGTGCATAGTAACTACGCATAGGCCTGGCTCATGATGCCACTGTTGGGAATCGTAGCATAATTTAAAAATTTTCCTACGCTCACCAAGATGCATCTATGGAGTCTACTAGCAACGAGGGGAAAGGAGTGCATCTACATACCCTTGTAGATCGCGAGCGGAAGCGTTCCAATGAACGTGGATGACGGAGTCGTACTCGCCGTGATCCAAATCACCGATGACCGAGTGCCGAACGGACGGCACCTCCGCGTTCAACACACGTACGGTGCAGCGACGTCTCCTCCTTCTTGATCCAGCAAGGGGGAAGGAGAGGTTGATGGAGATCCAGCAGCACGACGGCGTGGTGGTGGATGTAGCGGGTCTCGGCAGGGCTTCGCTAAGCTTCTGCGAGAGAGAGAGAGGTGTTGCAGGGGAGGAGGGAGGCGCCCAAGGCTGTGTGTTGCTGCCCTCCCTCCCCCCCTTTATATAGGCCCCCTGGGGGGGCGCCGGCCCAGGGAGATGGGATCTCCAAGGGGGGGCGGCGGCCAAAGGGGGGAAGGGGTGCCTTGCCCCCCAAGGCAAGGGGGAAGCTCCCCCCTAGGGTTCCCAACCCTAGGCGCATGGGGGGAGGCCCAAGGGGGGCGCCCCAGCCCACTAAGGGCTGGTTCCCTTCCACTTTCAGCCCACGGGGCCCTCCGGGATAGGTGGCCCCACCCGGTGGACCCCCGGGACCCTTCCGGTGGTCCCGGTACAATACCGGTAACCCCCGAAACTTTCCCGGTGGCCGAAACTGACTTCCTATATATAATTCTTCACCTCCGGACCATTCCGGAACCTCTCGTGACGTCCGGGATCTCATCCGGGACTCCGAACAACTTTCGGGTTTCCGCATACATATATCTCTACAACCCTAGCGTCACCGAACCTTAAGTGTGTAGACCCTACGGGTTCGGGAGACATGCAGACATGACCGAGACGCCTCTCCGGTCAATAACCAACAGCGGGATCTGGATACCCATGTTGGCTCCCACATGTTCCACGATGATCTCATCGGATGAACCACGGTGTCGAGGATTCAATCAATCCGTATGCAATTCCCTTTGTCAATCGGTATGTTACTTGCCCGAGATTCGATCGTCGGTATCCCAATACCTTGTTCAATCTCGTTACCGGCAAGTCTCTTTACTCGTACCGCAATGCATGATCCCGTGACTAACGCCTTAGTCACATTGAGCTCATTATGATGATGCATTACCGAGTGGGCCCAGAGATACCTCTCCGTCACACGGAGTGACAAATCCCAGTCTCGATCCGTGCCAACCCAACAGACACTTTCGGAGATACCCGTAGTGCACCTTTATAGTCACCCAGTTACGTTGTGACGTTTGGCACACCCAAAGCACTCCTACGGTATCCGGGAGTTGCACGATCTCATGGTCTAAGGAAAAGATACTTGACATTGGAAAAGCTCTAGCAAACGAAACTACACGATCTTTTATGCTATGCTTAGGATTGGGTCTTGTCCATCACATCATTCTCCTAATGATGTGATCCCGTTATCAATGACATCCAATGTCCATAGTCAGGAAACCATGACTATCTGTTGATCAACGAGCTAGTCAACTAGAGGCTTACTAGGGACACGTTGTGGTCTATGTATTCACACATGTATTACGATTTCCGGACAATACAATTATAGCATGAATAATAGACAATTACCATGAACAAAGAAATATAATAATAACCATTTATTATTGCCTCTAGGGCATATTTCCAACAGTGCCCACGTCAAGAGGTATGAGACCTCTGACAAGTTTCTTAAGCCTTCAAACTAAGGGAGAAAAGCTCAACCGTTGAGCATGTGCTCAGATTGTCTGAGTACTACAATCGCTTGAATCGAGTGGGAGTTAATCTTCCAGATGAGATAGTGATGGTTCTCCAAAGTCACTGCCACCAAGCTACTAGAGCTTCGTGATGAACTATAACAAATCAGGGATAGATATGATGATCCTTGAGCTATTCGCGATGTTTGACACCACGAAAGTAGAAATCAAGTAGGAGCATCAATTGTTGATGGTTAGTAAAACCACTAGTTTCAAGAAGGGCAAGGGAAAGAAGGGATACTTCATGAAACGGCAAATCAGTTCCTGCTCTAGTGAAGAAACCCAAGGTTGAACCCAAACCCGAGACAAAATGCTTCTGTAATGAGGGGAACGGTCACTGAAGCAGAACTACCCTAGATACTTGGTAGATGAGAAGGTAGGCAAGGTCGACAGAAGTATATTGGATATACATTATATTAATGTGTACTTTACTAGTACTCCTAGTAGCACCAGGGTATTAGATACCGGTTCGGTTGCTAAGGGTTGGTAACTCGAAATAAAAGGCTACGGAATAAACGGAGACTAGCTAAAGGTGAGATGACGATATGTGTTGGAAGTGTTTCCAAGGTTGATGTGATCAAGCATCGCATGCTCCCTCTACCATCGAGATTGGTGTTAAACCTAAATAATTGTTATTTGGTGTTTGCGTTGAGCATAGACATGATTGAATTATGTTTATCGCAATACGGTTATTCATTTAAGGAGAATAATGGTTACTCTGTCTATTTGAATAATACCTTCAATGGTCTTGCACCTAAAATGAATGGTTCATTGAATGTCGATCGTAGTGATACACATGTTCATGCCAAAAGATATAAAATAGTAATGATAGTACCACATACTCGTGGCACTGCCATTTGAGTCATATTGGTATAAAACGCATGAAGAAGCTCCATGTTGATGGATCTTTGGACTCGCTCGTTTTTGAAAAGATTGAGACATGCGAACCATGTCTATTGTTATATATGCATGAAGAAACTCCATACAGATGGATCGTTTGGACTCACTTGATTTAGAATCACTTGAGACATGCAAATCATAACACATGGGCAAGATGACTGAAAGGCCTCGTTTTTAGTAAGATGGAACAAGAAAGCAACTTGTTGGAAGTAATACATTTTGATGTGTGCAGTCCAATGAGTGCTGAGGCATGCAGTGGATATCATTATGTTCTTGCTTCACAGATGATTTGAGTAGATGCTGAGTATATTTACTTGATGAAACACAAGTCTGAATTATTGAAAGGTTCAAGTAATTTCAGAGTGAAGTTGAAGATCGTCGTGACAAGAGGATAAAATGTCTGTGATATGATCATAGAGATGAGTATCTGAGTTACGAGTTTGGCACACAATTAAGACATTGTGGAAATTGTTTCGCAATTAATACCGCCTGGAACACCATAGTGTGATGGTGTGTCCGAACATCATAACTGCACCCTATTGGATATGGTGCATACCATGATGTCTCTTATCGAATTACTGCTATCATTTATGGGCTAGGCATTAGAGACAACCACATTCACTTTAAATAGGGCACCACGCAATTCCGTTGAGACGACACCGTATGAACTATGGTTTAGAGAAACCTAAGCTGTCGTTTCTTAAAAGTTTGGGGCTGCGACACTTATGTAGAAAAGTTTCAGGCTAATAAGATCGAACCCAAAGCGGATAAATGCATCTTCTTAGAATACCCAAAACAGTTGGGTATACCTCCTATTTCAGATCTGGAAGCAAAAGTGATTGTTTCTAGAAACGGGTCCTTTCTCGAGGAAAAGTTTCTCTCGAAAGAATTGAGTGGGAGGATGGTGGAGACTTGATGAGGTCATTGAACCGTACTTCAACTAATGTGTAGCAGGGCACATGAAGTTGTTCCTGTGGCACCTACACCAATTGAAGTGGAAGCTTATGATAGTGATCATGAAACTTCATATCAAGTCACTACCAAACCTCATTGGACGACAAGGATGCGTACTACTTCAGAGTGGTACGTAATCCTGTCTTGGAAGTCATGTTGTTGGACAACGATGAACCTATGAGTTGTGGAGAAGCGATGGTGGGCCCGGATTCTGACGAATGGCTCGAGGCCATAAAATCCGAGAGAGGATCCATGTATAAAAACAAAGTGTAGACTTTGGAAGAACTACTTGATGGTCGTAAGGCTGTTGGGTGCAGATGGATTTTAAAAGGAAGACATACAATGATGGTAAGTGTCACCATTAAGAAAGCTCGACTTGTCGTTAAGATGTTTTCCGGCAAGTTCAAGGAGTTGACTGCGATGAGACTTTCTCACTCGTAGCGATGCTAAGAGTCTGTTGGAATTATATTTAGCAGTTACTGCATTATTTATGAAATCTTGCAGATAGGATGTCAAAACATTGTTTCCTCGACGATTTTCTTGAGGAAAGGTTGTATGTGATACAACCAGAAGGTTTTGTCAATCCTGAAAGATGCTAACAAGTATGCAAAGCTCTAGCAATCCTTCTAAGGATTGGAGTAAGCATCTCGGAGTTGGAATGTACGCTTTGATGAGATGATCAAAGATTTTGGGTTTTTACAAAGTTTATGAGAAACTTGTATTTCCAAAGAAGTGAGTGGGAGCACTATAGAATTTCTGATGAGTATATGTTGTTGACATATTGTTGATCGGAAATGATGTAGAATTTCTGGAAAGCATCCAGGGTTATTTGAAAAGTGTTTTTCAATGGAAAACCTGGATTAAGCTACTTGAACATTGAGCATCAAGATCTATAAGGACAGATCAAAACGCTTAATAGTACTTTCAAATGAATGCATACCGTGACAGGATTTTGAAGGAGTTCAAAATAGACCAGCAAAGAAGGAGTTCTTGGCTGTGTTACAAGGTGTGAGTATTGAGTGAGACTCAAGACCTGACCACGGCAAAAGAGAGAGCAAGGACGAAGGTCGTCCCCTATGCTTTAGACGTAGGCTCTACAGTATGCTATGCTGTGTACCGCACCTGAAGTGTGCCTTGCCATGAATTAGTCAAGGGGTACAAGAGTGATCCAGGAATGGATCACATGACAGCGGTCAAACTTATCCTTAGTATCTAGTGGACTAAGGAATTTTCTCGATTATGGAGGTGGTAAAAGAGCTCGTCGTAAAGGGTTACGTCGATGCAAACTTTGACACTAATCCGGATGACTCTGAGTAGTAAACCGGATTTGTATAGTAGAGCAGTTATTTGGAATAGCTCCAAGTAGCGCGTGGTAGCTACATCTACAAGATGACATAGAGATTTGTAAAGCACACACGGATCTGAATGTTGCAGACCCGTTGACTAAAACCTCTCTCGTAAGCATAACATGATCAAACCCTAGAACTCATTGAGTGTTAATCACATGGTTATGTGGACTAGATTATTGACTCTAGTAAACTCTTGGGTATTAGTCACAT
Organism: Triticum aestivum; assembly: GCF_018294505.1. Classification (NCBI taxonomy): domain Eukaryota; kingdom Viridiplantae; phylum Streptophyta; class Magnoliopsida; order Poales; family Poaceae; genus Triticum; species Triticum aestivum. Next base: position 107,854,514 of record NC_057808.1, on the reverse strand, counting down.
GGCGATGTGAACTTTGAGTGTTAATCACATGGTGATGTGAACTAGATTATTGACTCTAGTGCAAGTGGGAGACTGTTGGAAATATGCCCTAGAGGCAATAATAAAATGGTTATTATTGTATTTCCTTGTTCATGATAATTGTCTGTTGTTCATGCTATAATTGTATTAACTGGAAACCGTAATACATGTGTGAATACATAGACCACAACATGTCCCTAGTGAGCCTCTAGTTGACTAGCTCGTTGATCAATAGATAGTCATGGTTTCCTGACTATGGACATTGGATGTCATTGATAACGGGATCACATCATTAGGAGAATGATGTGATGGACAAGACCCAATCCTAAGCATAGCACAAGATCGTGTAATTTGTTTGCTAGAGCTTTTTCCAAATGTCAAGTATCATTTCCTTAGACCATGAGATTGTGCAACTCCCAGATACCATAGGAGTGCTTTGGGTGTGCCAAACGTCACAACGTAACTGGGTGGCTATAAAGGTGCACTACGGGTATCTCCAAAAGTGTTTGTTGGGTTGGCACGAATCGAGACTGGGATTTGTCACTCCGTATGACGGAGAGGTATCTCTGGGCCCACTCGGTAATGCATCATCATAATGAGCTCAATGTGACCAAGTGTTTGGTCACGGGATCATGCATTACGGTACGAGTAAAGTGACTTGCCGGTAACGAGATTCCTGTCTACATCTACCTACCCGAAGCTACTAAAACATCATCAAGACCAATTCATGCCGCATTGCAAGATTACTCTACCACTCTATAAATGGTATATAGATAAGTGTCTTCACTTCATCAAATGCAAGGTATTGGGATACCGACGATCGAATCTCGGGCAAATAACGTACCGATTGACAAAGGGAATTTTATACGGGATTGATTGAATCCTCGACATCGTGGTTCATCCGATGAGATCATCGTGGAGCATGTGGGAGCCAACATGGGTATCCAGATCCCGCTGTTGGTTATTGACCGGAGAAATGTCTCGGTCATGTCTACATGTCTCCCGAACCCGTAGGGTCTACACACTTAAGGTTCGGTGACGCTAGAGTTGTAGAGATATTAGTATGCGGTTAACCAAAAGTTGTTCGGAGTCCCGGATGAGATCCCGGACGTCACGAGGAGTTCCGGAATGGTCCGGAGGTAAAGATTTATATATGGGAAGTCCTATTTTGGCCACCGGAAAATGTTCGGGATTTTTAGGTATTGTACCGGGAAGGTTCTATAAGGTTCCGAAGTGGGGCCCACCTGCATGGGGGGACCCACATGAACGTGGGTAGTGGGGGCAAGGCCCCACACCCCTGGTCAAGGCGCACCAAGATCCCACCTTAGAAGGAATAAGATCATATCCCGAAGGGATAAGATCAAGATCCCTAAAAAAGGGGGATAACAATCGGTGGGGAAGGGAAATGATGGGATTTCTTTCCCCCACCTTTGCCAACGCCCCAATGGACTTGGAGGGCAAGAAACCAGCCCCCTCCACCCCTATATATAGTGGGGAGGCGCATGGGAGCAGCACCCAAAGCCCTGGGCGCCTCCCTCTCCCTCCCGTGACACCTCTCCCTCTCGCTGAGCTTGGCGAAGCCCTGCCGAGATCCCCACTGCTTCCACCACCACGCCGTCGTGCTGCTGGATCTCCATCAACCTCTCCCTCCCCTTGCTGGATCAAGAAGGAGGAGACGTCTTCCCAACCGTACGTGTGTTGAACGCGGAGGTGCCATCCGTTCGGCGCCCGGTCATCGGTGATTTGGATCACGACGAGTACGACTCCATCAACCCCGTTCACTTGAACGCTTCCGCTCGCGATCTACAAGGGTATGTAGATGCACTCTTTTCCCTCTCGTTGCTAGAAGACTCCATAGATTGTTCTTGGTGATGCGTAGAAAAATTTGAATTATTGCTACGTTCCCCAACACAGTATGTATTATTTCCAATAAGTCAGTTGCTCCCTCCATTGTTCCGGAGAACGGAGTCTTAGTCATCTTGCCCATGAGGCATGGTTCGCAAGCATCAAGTGATTCCAAAAGCCCATCAGCATGGAGTTTCTTCATGCGCTTTACACCAATATGACCTAAACGGCAGTGCACAAATAAGTTGCACCATCATTATTAAACTTATATCTTTTGGCATCAATATTATGTGTATCACTGTGATCGAGATTCAGTAAACCATTTACATTGGATGTAAGACCATAGAAGATTTTATTCATGTAAACCGAACAACAATTATTCTCTGACCTAAATGAATAACCGTGTCGCATTAAACATGATCCAATCATATTTATGCTCAACACAAACACCAAATAACATTTATTTAGTTCCAATATTAATCCCGAAGGAAAAAGGGAGTGTGCGATGGTGATCTTATCAACCTTGGAATCACTTCCAACACACATCATCACCTCGCCCTTAACTAGTCTCTGTTTATTTTGCAACTCCCGTTTCGAGTTACTATTCTTAGCACCTGGACCAGTATCAAATACCGAGGGGTTGCTATAAACACTAGTAAAGTACACATCAATAACATGTATATCAAATATACCTTTGTTCACTTTGCCATCCTTCTTATCCGCCAAGTATCTAGGGCAGTTCCACTTCCAGTGACCATTTCCTTTGCAGTAGAAGCACTCAGTTTCAGGCTTGGGTCTAGCTTTGGGCTTCTTCATGGGAGTGGAAACTTGCTTGTCATTCTTTTTGAAGTTCGCTTTCTTTCCCTTGCCCTTTTACTTGAAACTAGTGGTCTTGTCAACCATCAACACTTGATGCTTTTCTTGATTTCTACCTTCGCCGATTTCAGCATCGCGAAGAGCTCGGGAATCGTTTTCGTCATCCCTTGCATATTATAGTTCATCACGAAGTTCCAGTAACTTGGTGATAGTGACTAGAGAATTCTGTCAATCACTATTTTATCTGGAAGATTAACTCCCACTAGATTCAAGCGATTTGTAGTACTCAGAAAATCTGAGCACATGCTCACTAGTTGAGCCATTCTCCTCCATCTTGTAGGCAAAGTACTTGTCAGAGGTCTCATACCTCTTGACTCGGGCATGAGTCTGAAATACCAATTTCAGCTCTTTGAACATCTTATATGCTCTGTGGCGTTCAAAACATTTTTGAAGTACCGTTTCTAAGCCATAAAGCATGATGCACTAAACTATCAAGTAGTCATCATACCGAGCTTGTCAAACGTTCATAACGTCTGCATCTGCTCCTGCAATAGGTCTGTCACCTAGCGGTGCATCAAGGACATAATTCTTCTGTGTAACAATGAGGATAATCCTTAGATCACGGACCTAGTCCGCATCATTGCTACTATCATCTTTCAACATAGTTTTTCTCTAGGAACATATAAAAAATAAACGGGGAGCTACATCGCGAGCTATTGATCTACAACATAGTTATGCAAATACTATCAGGACTAAGTTGATGATAAATTAAAGTTCAATTAATCATATTACTTAAGAACTCCCACTTAGATAGACATCCCTCTAATCATCTAAGTGATCACGTGATCCATATCAACTAAACCATGTCCGATCATCGCGTGAGATGGAGTAGTTTTCAATGGTGAACATCACTATGTTGATCATATCTACTATATGATTCATGCTTGACCTTTCGGTCTCAGTGTTCCGAGGCCATATCTGCATATGCTAGGCTCGTCAAGTTTAACCCGAGTATTCTGCGTGTGCAAAACTGGCTTGCACCCGTTGTATGTGAATGTAGAGCTTATCACACCCGATCATCACGTGGTGTCTCAGCATGAAGAACTATCGCAACGATGCATACTCAGGGAGAACACTTATACCTTGAAATTTTAGTGAGGGATCATCTTATAATGCTACCGCCGTACTAAGAAAAATAAGATGTATAAAGGATAATCATCACATGCAATCAATATAAGTGATATGATATGGCCATCATCATCTTGTGCCTTTGATCTCCATCTCCAAAGCACCGTCATGATCACCATCGTCACCGGCTTGATACCTTGATCTCCATCGAAGCATCGTTGTCGTCTCGCCAACTATTGCTTCTACGACTATCGCTGCCGCTTAGTGATAAAGTAAAGCAATTACATGGCGATTGCATTTCATACAATAAAGCGACAACCATAAGGCTCCTGCCAGTTGCCCATAGCTCTGTTACAAAACATGATCATCTCATACAATAAAATATAGCATCATGTCTTGACCATATCACATCACAACATGCCCTGCAAAAACAAGTTAGATGTCCTCTACTTTGTTGTTGCAAGTTTTACGTGGCTGCTACGGGCTTAGCAAGAACCGTTCCTACCTACGCATCAAAAACCACAACGATTTTTCGTCAAGTGTATTGTTTTAACCTTCAACAAGGGCCGGGCGTAGCCACACTCGATTCAAGTAAAGTTGGAGAAACGGACACCCACTAGCCACCTGTGTGCGAAGCACGTCGGTAGAACCAGTCTCGCGTAAGCGTACGTGTAATGTCGGTCTGGGCCGCTTCATCCAACAATACCACCGAATGAAAGTATGACATGCTGGTAAGCAGTATGACTATTATCACCCACAACTCTTTGTGTTCTACTTGTGCATATAACATCTACGCATAGACCTGGCTCGGATGCCACTGTTGGGGAACGCAGTATTTCAAAAAAATTCCTACGATCACGCAAGATCTATCTAGGAGATGCATAGCAACGGGAGGGGAGAGTGTTGTTTACGTACCCTCGTAGACCGAAAGCGGAAGCGTTATGACAACGCAGTTGATGTAGTCGTACGTCTTCACGATCCGACCGATCCTAGCACCGAACGTACGGCACGTCCGCGATCTGCACACGTTCAGCTCGGTGACGTCCCATGAACTCTAGATCCAGCTGAGGTCGAGGGAGAGTTTCATCAGCACGACGGCGTGATGACGGTGATGATGAAGTTACCGACACAGGGCTTCGCCTAAGCACTACAACGATATGACCGAGGTGGATATCTGTGGAGGGGGGCACCGCACACGGCTACGACAACTGTCAACTTGTGTGTTCTAGGGTGCCCCCTGCCCCTGTATATAAAGGAGAAAGGGGGAGGCCGGCTGGCCCTCATAGGGCGCGCCCTAAGTAGGATTCCTACTAGGAATCCTATTCCTGGTAGGTTTCCAACAAGGGAAGAGAGGGGGAAGGAAGGAGAGGGAGAGAGGGAGAAGGAAAGGGGGGCGCCGCCCCCCCCCCCTTCCCTAGTCCAATTCGGACCCAAGGGGGAGGGGGCGCGTGGCCTGCCCTAGCCGCCCCTCTCTCTCTCACCACTAAGGCCCATGTGGCCCATTAGTTCCCCCGGGGGGTTCCGGTAACCCTCCGGCACTCCGGTTTTATCCGAAACTTCTCCGGAACATTTCCGGTGTCCGAATATAGTCGTCCAATATATCAATCTTTATGTCTCGACCATTTCGAGACTCCTCGTCATGTCCGTGATCACATCCGGGGCTCCGGACTACCTTCGGTACATCAAAACACATAAACTCATAATACCGATCGTCATCGAACGTTAAGCGTGCGGACCCTACGGGTTCGAGAACTATGTAGACATGACCAAGACTCACTTCCGGTCAATAACCAATAGCGGAACTTGGATGCTCATATTGGTTCCTACATATTCTACGAAGATCTTTCACGGTCAAACCGCATAACAACATACGTTGTTCCCTTTGTCATCGGCATGTTACTTGCCCGAGATTCGATCGTCGCTATCTCAATACCTAGTTCAATCTCGTTACCGGCAAGTCTCTTTACTCGTTCCGTAATGCATCATCCTGCAACTAACTCATTAGTCACATTGCTTGCAAGGCTTATGGCTTATAGTGATGTGCATTACCGAGAGGGCCCAGAGATACCTCTCCGTCAATCGGAGTGACAAATCCTAATCTCGATCTATGCCAACTCAACAAACACCATCGGAGACACCTGTAGAGCATCTTTATAATCACCCAGTTACGTTGTGACGTTTGATAGCACACAGAGTGTTCCTCCGGTATTCGGCAGTTGCATAATCTCATAGAAAGAGGAACATGTATAAGTCATGATGAAAGCAATAGCAACAAACTAAACGATCATCATGCTAAGCTAACGGATGGGTCTTGTCCATCACACAATTCTCTAATGATGTGATGTCGTTCATCAAATGACAACACACGTCTATGGTTAGAAAACATAACCATCTTTGATAAACAAGCTAGTCAAGTAGATGCATACTAGGGACACTCTGTTTGTCCATGTATTCACACATGTCCTAAGTTTCTGGTTAATACAATTCTAGCATGAATAATAAACATTTATCATGATATAAGGAAATGTAAATAACAACTTTATTATTGCCTCTAGGGCACATTTCCTTCAATTTGGGCCTAGGGGAAGGCATTGGGAAGTAATAAGTAGATGATGGGTTGCTAGAGTGACAGAAGCTAAACCCTAGTTTATGTGTTGCTTCGTAAGGGGCTGATTTGGATCCATATGTTTCATGCTATGGTTAGATTTATCTTAATTCTTCTTTCGTAGTTGCGGATGCTTGCGAGAGGGGTTAATCATAAGTGGGAGGCTTGTCCAAGTAAGGACAACACCCAAGCACCGGTCCACCCACATATCAAATTATCAAAGTAACGAACGCAAATCATATGAGCATGATGAAAACTAACTTGACAGTAATTCCCATGTGTCCTCGGGAGCGCTTTGCTATTTATAAGAGTTCGTCCAGGCTTGTCCTTTGCTACAAAAAGGATTGGGCCACCTTGCTACACCTTAGTTACTTTTGTTACTTGTTACCCATTACGAATTATCTTATCACAAAACTATCTGTTACCGATAATTTCAGTGCTTGCAGAGAATACCTTGTTGAAAACCGCTTGTCATTTCCTTCTGCTCCTTGTTGGGTTCGACACTCTTACTTACCGAAAGGACTACGATAGATCCCCTATACTTGTGGGTCATCAAGGAGCCACCGGCAACCGAAGAATGGGCCATGTTTACCATGGCCCTTGGCATACTCAAGATGGAATCTTCCAAGACTTGGTGCACACTTCAAGGCATATTCAAATATTTTTTATCTCTAGATCAACCGACCATGTTAACCCTAGGTACCCCTTGGTCCCGATATAAAGCCGAGGGGTTTAGTCCCTAGAGGCAAGACTTTTAGACTCATTCATATGATCTCGAGGTAGATCAACCTGTACTCTGTACCCCCTTCACAATCAATACAATACAAGCAAGATGTAGGGCTTTACCTCTTTGAGAGGGTCGGAACCTGGGTAAACATCATCTCTCTCTACTTCCTGCTACCATCTAGCCGAGACCACCAGCTCGGGACCCCCTATCCGAGATCTTCTGGATTTAGCTCCGACAGGCCCACCCAAAAATAGCTCCCCACGAAAAGGAGGATCTTGTCCCCCTTGCGAAAACATTGTGTTTTTGCTCGAGCATCCCCTCCAAAATTTTTTGGGAGGTGTCAGAACTTTTCTGGCACCCTCCAAAAGTTCCAGATGCCATCTGAAATATTTCCGGCATGATGGTTTACTCCAAAATTTTCGGTTTTCTCTCCAACATTTTTGGTGTCTTTGAAACTTTTTCGATGACTTTCTCTCACACTCCTTTCCTAGTACTCAACAGATAGATGACCCTGCAGGTTCGGCGAAGTATATACATGACCGGAACACCTTGCGATTAATGATCAATAACGGAACCATGGACATCCATATTGACCCCTATACCCACATGAATGAATATTCACATGAACCTTTAATTAGCGTGTGTTGTTCCTGTTGCTTTGTGATATGTTACAAATACCCAATGTGAGATTTATTGGCATCCCCGTGGATCAACAACTTTTCACTATGCCAGTTTCTTCGTTACCGGTTTTGTTCTCTTTTCTCGTTCTCGTGTTCCAGCATCCTTGTGATGAAATCACACAGTGTTTGGCCAGATGATGATGGATACCGTAACACCGAGAGGGGACCAATAATATCTGGAATGGCAATCGTGATACACTTTTTTTTCGAGAGTACGCCTAGGCGTACCATATTTTTATAGAAGGCAGAAATTAAGTACAAGAAACTACGACTTGCTGCGAACAACAAGTGTAGTTGAAACTCCACACCCACCGTGACAATTACAAACACAATGCAAAAGGGCCTGCCCTAAACTAATCATCTAGCCGCGTCACAGCAGAAGCCGGTCGCCTCGAAGAGCAACAACTTCATCCGGATTACCCTTGCCAACGCACTACCCACCCTTGTATGCCTAAGAGGAGACGGTGAGTGGATAGCGGGACTCGAACGGTCCCGAGAAAGCCATCATCTTGGGATCACCGGCAGTTGCGTCCATAACGCCCACGAATATCAACTCGGCCAGCGGCAAACATCGGAGAACCACCGACAGAATAAGCCAAGTCTCCACCTTCGATGCTCTCAATAGAGAAACGACGCCACACCGCCGCCATCGCCAGTCCTACACGGACAAAGGCTTTCGCCCAGAAACCACAATCCGATCCAGAAGGGAAGGTGCCGACACACCTCGGCGACACCTCCAAGGAGGGAAACGGCACCCACGGGCGCCATCGCCGCCAGCTCCGACGAAGAAGAGCAGGATTTTCATCCGCACCGCACACCTCCCACCTCTATCAATAGATTGGGCCAAACTTTCGCAGTTACACCATTGCTGCCGCTGCACCTTGCCATCGAGATCAAACCGCCGCGGGACACCGACCCTTCGCACGACCGAGAGCACTCCGACCACCAACCAACCCCTGCATGGCCGGAGACACACCACTCCATCTCCCATCCATCCTCAACCTCGGTGCTGCCAGAAACTGCTGGCACCATGGGCTTGGGCAGGCACACCACCATGCAGCCACCCGTGCCACTGCTGCAACCCGAAGCCCTACAGGGGAGAGACCGGCGCGCCACGCCGCCCACGCGGATGCACGCGCCCACCATGGCGCTCCCCTGAGCAAGCCGCTGCTGCAGCCTCCAGCGCAGATCCGGCACCGATTCCGGCCACGCCGCCACCATCTCGCCAAAAAGGGGCCGCCTTCATCAAGCCATGCCGGCGAGAGCCGCCGCTCACCGCACGCCCCGGCCACCGCAGCAGATCCCGGCCGCCGCTCCTGGCCACCTCTGGCCGAGATCCACAGCCGCCAAGGTCCGCGCCGCGACCACCGGCTTCCACCACAGAGCTCGACGGAGATCACCGCCCCACACCACCTCGCGACCGTGCTCCACCACTCCCCACGCCCTCCGCCATGCGCCGCCGCACCGAGAACCACCAGCCATCGTGCCGCCCTGGAGACGGCTCTCCCCCGCGCGAAGGAGCCCCGTTAGAGCAAGCAGCCTTCGCCCTGCCGCCTTTGACGGCTGGGTGCCGCCACCACCGCCGGGGCCGGGGGCGGCGGCCAGGGATTACCCAGGAAGGGGCGCTCGGGGCTAGGGTTTGGCCTCCGGAGCCGCCCGCGCGAGCGGCCCGGGAGGGAGAGAGGGGAAAGTTTTTTGCTTGCTCTGACTGGTTTGTTTGGAAGCCTTGTGATACACTTTCAAAAGCTAAGAGTGACAAAAGTGAATGTCGGAAACTAGTGGCATAAGGAAAATTGGCAAAAGCTAGAGTAGTAGAAACAAAAATTTCCCAGAACCAAAAGCCAGAAGTTAAAGCTAACCAAACACCCCCATAGTGATCCCACAACATCTTTTCTTTTCTTTTTCATTTCACACCAATGTAAATCCTACATAGCACCAATTTAATAGCAATCCACATGGATTGTCAGAGCACTTAATCTAATGCTCTATTTGTTTGACCGAGGTAATAATCATAACCAGTAAATTAGAGATATATTAAAATTTGTCAATAAAATTATAATCATTAATATGGATCTTCTTAATGCACAAATGAATCGTTAAAGCACCACACCACACATCAAAATGAGCATTTATTGTGGCCAATTCTGCTAAGTCATCAATAACTATATTGCAAGTTCCTGCTAGCTTGACAACACGACAAGCATGGGTAACTTCGAGTTTTCCTTCATCTCTTTGTAGACATACCTTTGAGCAAAGAGCAACGAAAATTTCGTTACAATACATAAGTCCCGCAAACATGTCGTCATATTTCTCACATCAGCCTAATTCCTTCAAGGCATACAGCTTGTTGGCCTCTTCAGCATTGCCTCGTGTTAGCATGTATCTACAGGATGTTACTCTCTTCATCTAGATTTGTTGGACATTAGAGATCAGCTGAGTCTTCTGATGTCAATGTGGAGAAGGCAAAAAGCATGATAGATTTGGTACCAAAATGATAGCGCGAATGTTTCTTCCACCATTAGTTACCAAATTTTTGATGGAAAACCTTTGGTAAACGAAAAGAGCGAGAGAAAATCATGAGAGTAACCCCCGAGGGTAATAAGAGACTTACGTGGGGGGAGGGGAGCAATAATGCCAGACCTGTGTAATTTCCACAATGTAACGTACATGAGGAATAACATGTCCTCTTTTAATTGCCCCGCCCCTGGATTTCACTCATGGGCCTTAAATTTAATCCCAGCCTTTAACTTTGGTCAGCCCATGATGATCACATAAATAGAATAGCCAACAATAGGCTATCTGAAGTTGCCATCTCACCTATAGTTTACATAATAGCCCACTTGTACAATAGTTAGTCATACTAGTATGATATATCATTAATATGTGGCCCACCTATTTCTATCACAAGGGGAGTTGGAGCATGTGCTATAGCCGGTTGTAATATTACAACCCACTTATTTTCTCTCTCCTCCAACTAGGAAGAAATTAATGTGACATCTCTTATAGTCCACCTACGTCATCCTATTATATACTTGCTCTTATGCGTAGGTGTAGCAAAGCTCGGGAGGAAAGGGAGGCAAATGAGAAAGCAAATTGTTTCAATCGCTAATTAATTTCCTAGTGTCTTACATACTTGGAAATTCTCAATTTGGTTATCTGCTCAACAAATTTGGATGGAGGGAATAACAGTACTTTGACCCGACAAGTGAGGACGACAACACCCAACTCTATTTTCCCGAGTCTATGAACAACGATGCATCAATGTTGAGCTTTCCCAACCCTCCATCCTTACAAGCGTGTGGTAATTTCACCCACTTTATGTCATGCCTATTAGTGTATAATTTCATCCAAAAAAAAGCTGCCTTGTTTGTCTCATGAATGCATTTTTGCTATTATTGTAAAAAGAGACATAGAAGAGTTCGAAAAATAAATAAGAGACAAACAAGTGACATCAAACCCATCAAGTGAGAAATAAGGGGCGATCTCTCACACTGTCCACGTCGGATAGGAATAGTGATGGAGAGAGAGGGAGAGAATTCACGTGAATTAGGTGATGCCCCACGCCCACCCCGACCCATTTCTCCCCACGCACATGTCCTCTCACACGCACACGCACAACCACCTCCTCTGCTTGTTTATCTTCCTCGGCGTCGCCAGATCTGGAGAGCCACCGGGAGGACAACAACGAGCGTGAGAGGCGGCGACCGCGGGACAAGCACTATCCTCGACCAGATCGGTGTCCAGCGCAAGTGGCTCGGGGTGGTCGCGGCGGCGGCCTCTTCAGTTTCTCCCAACGAGCTCCACACGCGGGGGAGGCATCTCCACTGCCCACGCCACCACGCTCCCTCGCCGACGTCGGCCTCATCGCAAAAGAGGGCTAGCCCACCCATGCTGCCAATCAAGTTGCGTTTGGAAGTGAGGAGGGGGGCAACCGCGCCTAGAGGAGGTTGTCCCCCAATGTCCGGATCCTCTCATCGTTGAACTTGCCCATACAGCAGGTCACGGCCACTGGCTGAAGTCGCCCAGGTTGGCACCGTCCCTGTCGGCCTGCAACTCATCCTGCCTGAAGACGAGCAGATAGGTATCATGAAGCTTCCTCCTTTCAGGTCAACCATTTCCCATTATGTTTTCCGTTCAATTTATGATTTTGTGGTGATATGGACAGAATCTCCATCTTTGTTTTTGGAGATTATACTTTATCTATGGCTACAAGGTGTTTAATAATAATTCAACCAGGCTGTAGAGGTTCGCTCAATAATTTTTCCGTTGACATCCTTAACTAGCTACTAGAGATGTATTACTATATTATATCCATATGTTGCAATTTTCTTAAATTCTGATGTTATGTGCACGAATTGGATCACTTCTGTTGGGCCTTCTTGTTGGTTGGTAATATACTGATGCTTTTTGTGTAGGGTTATTTGGTGTAGCAAGAATGATAGAGTTCTAGGCCGAAGCAAAGAAGGGGCAGGGAAATGGTTGCCTCATATGACCAAAACTGAATATTGAAATACGTATTTTTTGGGAGTCCAGATGAGATAGTAAAAAATCTGGCTGAGTAGATCTTGGAAGTTTTAGAAATCTCTGCTAAATAAAGTGGATTCTTCGCCACTGCCCTATCTGGAGGGCCCCTTGTCATTTTTGCGGCAATGATTTTTCTATTCTTTGTTAGCCATATGCCATATTTGTTTCTACACACTGATTTCCAATACAGTATGCTTTATTACATTTGAAGTATCTTGTTTTTAGTTTATGAAAGGAAACTTTGTGAAGCATCGTACAACAAGACCCTGGATTGGTTTAAATGGTATATATTTTGGTCTGATGAATGTGCTATAGCAAAGAACCCATGCAAGCAGTAACTGTAAGTTAACAAAAGAAGGATTTCTATCAAAGCTATGTGGATTTTAGGAGGAAATTCGCAATACAATCTAGAGCAAAACTACAGAGGATTTCCATGGGTTTTCCCCTCAAGATTTTGCTTGTTTTGCACCTATTAGTTTCTGGATATTTGTTGCGCGAGTTTTATTTTACACTATGCTTATGAGATGAGAGTTATACCTTGCATGCTATCCATGATACATAATGTTGTTTCTTCACACTATTTCTGTTAAAACCTACACTTGTTCAGTATATGAAGTCAAGTAGCCAATAGCAATGTGGTCATTCAGGTTTTCCTTTTTTTCTTGTAGTATATGAAGTGCATATATTTTTAAATCATTACATTGATGTCGCCGACAGTGCCGCCATACATGTTCCTTCCGTCGTTGTCGTCTGAAGGTAGATAAAATGCTTGATCAGATGATCCCAAGCCTCTCTCTCTCTCATCAAATTTGAGAACATGTTTTCAGGTCTTACAACATATATATCACACGGTCATCTATTATTGTGGTCATAATTTGATCTCATGACAGAAATTAAGTGAAGGGGGGCAACTGATTGGAGGGGGAAACAAGTAATATATTTTCTTTCCTTTATTTGCACCCTCTAAAAGGTTGCCATTTCCGTGGTAGGTTGGAGAGTAACCAAGGTATGTATAAGGTGAGTATATTCTTTTCAAGACTTGTGTTTTGTCTATCACTCCGTGGCAACCAAAAAATTGTGTGGGTACAATTATCATTTATAACGTTTCTGTTATTTGCAGATAACAATGGGTTTGCTAGACAAATATGGTCCTGACAGAGCTCTCGATACACCAAACACATAGGTTATAAACTTAAACCCTTAAAGCAATCATTCGCAAATGTTCGTAAGTTGTAAGATTTGTGTGATAAGTTTTGGAGTTTATGTAGTGCCAATATGCTTTCCTTTTGTTCAAGCTAGTTTTACTAGCATTGGTGTGGTGTTGTCTACCAAGGTTAGACTTGTCGTATAGTTCATGACATTTAACTTCCCGATGCATAGTTATGAGATGATAGTCATTTCACTTTCAAAATTTACTTAAAATGCCAGTTTATTGAATAACCTCATCATATGGTTGCGTTGATTTTCTCACTGCTAGTGTTCTAAGCAGCTTAAGTTACGGTGGTTGTGCTGACACTATGTACTTCTTGGAAGGAGGGCCTGATGCATGAAAAGATATATTATGCATAATACTATAATTACTGCATAGAAAATCTTTGCGTTAGTGACTGCATTCACCAACTAACCATCTTGTATTGTCAGAAGCCATTCATGTGGTATCATTTGCTAAGAAGTGTTGAAAACGCTAAGGAAGATGACGAGAGCTTGATGATGATATTGGGGTCAATTAAATTAATCAGGCAACACTTATTTGTTACTCCCCGTTTCATAATATAAGATGTTATTACAACCTATTACCACAAATCCTCCTGTTCTGTTCGACAACAACTGTGATGGAACCATTGACATGAGGGAGATCCTTTGCAGACTGTCCAGTCTGAGGAACTCGCGGGGCGATGATGCTCTGGGCTCTACTTTTAGGTAAACCTGACAAACGCATTTTGCATGAGATGGTTCTTGCAATGATCTTATCAATTGCAATGGCAATACAACGCATATGGATGTCTAATTCCAAGAGATTCCTAACTCTGACTGAAAACATAATAAAACACTACTATTTCAAATGTACGATGCCGATCGATCAGGCATCAGCAACAAGTATAAGCTGACATCGATGCTTCGAGTAAGCAGGAGGTGCAGTACTACATCTAAATACTTCAAATAATATCACTAATTTTACATGCTTAGTAGAGTAGGAAGAACTGCAAGATTTTGTATGGTAATTCTGAATTCTTCTCGAAGTGTACATATTCATATCATGAAGCAAATAACTTATGCATTGTTTTGTAGGGGTTTTGATTATTCTAAGAACAACCTTTTGGAGTTTGGATTACTCTGAGTAATTATTATAGGAGTTGGGAGTGCTCTGCATGCCCTGCTACGACTGCTTGCACTACATGAGTCACCCAGCGCAGGTCATCTCTCTCACCGTTCCCCTCCTTCGCCCCCTCCCTCCTTATTTCATTGTAGCTTTCATGTGAAAGAGACTACATCATGCATAAGAAGAGCATATTCACATTTCATTGATGTGTGCGCATCAGCAGTGAGCTTTTGTGCTAATTTACTTCATAATGATGACTAATATTGCAAATGTTGGCAGCTACTCTACTTTATTTTGTGACACACTTAGCTCATATCACTAGATTTTGTTTAGATATAATTTCAACAAATGTACCTAGAATTATTTGTGTTTGTAGCAGATACTTATTTTTCTGTTGGCTGAAATTTTGTTTAGATATTTGTTGTAATGTAACATGTAAAAGCATAATTGCCCTAATGTTGTTTATGTCTGAGACTACTGTATGCTCCCTGTTTGAGGAACGAAATAACCAAACTTGTAGGATTCTCTTGGCAACGCTCTGTCTGTGTCGGTGAAACTAGAGAATACTGCAAAAATTGAACAGATAAGGAATTAACATGTTTTCTTTATATTTCATATCATGATGTCTATGTACTTTATAATCTTAAAATTTAGTAACTTGTGTTTACATTTTTTTTCCCGAGAAACTTGTGTTTTAAATCAGAAGAGATAAAGTATTGCAAAGCTACATGTAGTTTATTTGCAGCTAGTAGCGCCAACTATAACCTTGAATTCATTGTCTCGCATGCTTGGGTGAGGCAATGCTCCCTGTCTAGTCTAGGGGACATGTCTCAAATAGGTTGAGTTCACATATTTTCTTGTTGACAAGTTTTTTTCTCCACATTTTGCAGGTTTATCAGGTGCATTAAGCCAAGTGAAACAAGACACAAACAAATCAGTTATTAGTATACAAAGCCAACATATTAGCAACACAAGACGAATTTAATGCACACACCCAACATTGCAACACAAAGAAACACTCTCACGAGGCTCGCAATGGCGGCCCCAATTACTAGTGATGCACCACTGATCACGAGGGAGGACAAAAGAGAAAAAAGAAGGCATCGACCACGCGTAGGGTCATCCGGTGACGAACCGTGCACACTTGTGGCAATCTTGGCTCGCACGAAACGTCGACGTCGCCGCGCCCGACCTGGCCACCCAAATCCAAGCACGCAACTCCCCGCTGGGATCCCCTGCGCCGGACGGGCGCAGCACCCCGGCAGAGCCCACCACTCGTACGACTCCACGCGTCCCCGGGCACGCGCACGAGCCCACCCATCCCCCGCACCGCCACGCGTCCTCTCCGCCTCCCCTTTATACCGCTCTCACGAACGCCTCTCCAACCTTCTCTTCCCTCTCTCTCCTCCGTCCCCTTCCCTCCTTCCATCTGACGCGCGGGGCCCACCCGTCAATCTCCGTCGCCCTCCCCCGCCGCCGCCGCTCGCCGGACGGCAGGGCCCGGCCGCGAGGGCTCCCGCGGATTCTCCACGCCCGCCTCCCGCCTCTGCCGCCGCAGCCGTCGCCGATCCGGGCCGATCGCGGCGTCCGTCCGTCTCTAGGGTTTCGCTCCTCGCGGCCCCTCCGAGGCCGTCCGAGAGATCCCGATCTCCCAGGCCTGGACGCGCCAGGCTCACGTCCCGGCGATCGGCGACTCTCGATTCGGACCCCCGGCGAGGGGCGCAAGCTCGAGGGGAGAGGCCATGGCCTCGAGCCTGCTCACCACAGACAAGAGGTGCGAGATGCCTATCCCCCTCGCGCGCGCGACGCGATTTCATCTCCCTCGTCGTTTTGAATTTCGTCCGCGACTGGATGCGCAGGGCCTTTGCATTGTTGCGCGTGGTGATTCTGGCGACGCTTGCTATTTTTGTTTTAAAATTACAAATATCAGTTTTTTTTAATCATCGATTTGTAGTAGTGCTTGGCGTATGGTAGTATTTAGCTTTGGTGTCGTTCGAATGCTAGTTTCCGGATCGGAAGCATGACAGGCAGAGTGCATTTCTAGGTTGTCTGGTTCAATTCTATGCTGTTCGATGGTTAAGCAATCCAGTTGTGTGGTATGGTATCTGTGCGGCAGCGTCATGGCACCAGATGGTCGCAGATGAGCCCGTGCTCTTCTTTCAACCGAGCAAATATGTATTTATAGCTTATATGCTTCGTTTCCTCTCAGTGTATTTATCAAATCCTTTTAACGGCAGAAAGTCAGTTATCTGCTTTCTCTTAAAGAACTGTCTTTTGTCCAGGGCAGACTGCTCAGGTTTTTGTTAATTCAGTCAGTGAACCTTGATGAATGCGGCAGAGTATGTATTTAGTGTATTGAACAAATTTTTTATCAAGAATACAAGATGCAAGTCCAGGCTCATATCACGTTTCATCTTGGCCCATCAGCAGACAGGAGTGCCCGAGCCTTTTTTGGGCCGTTTTCACCTTCCTATTTGTAAGCCCGTGTTTTATTGGTTAATAAGTGGTATTTGAACAAAAAGTTTTGAATCCTTTCGATAGCACTGTCAAGCAGCATTTGGCATAACTCTGCACTCTTCCATCTCTCAGCCATAATCATTCGGAAACAGTAAAAATCTGATGGCAAATCTGACGTTTTTCATGGCAATTTACATTGGTGTGATAACGGCAAATTTAGTTTGCAAGCCCTGCAATTTCTGAGAAAAAAATTGAACTGAGGCGGATTTGCCATACTCGCCAACTAAACTTGCCATCCTCGGAGAACATAATTTGCTATGATAAATGTTTGATTTGCCTAAAAAAACAATTTGACGTCAGATTTGTAGTGGAGTCCTAATTATTTCTGTGTATTAAATTTGTTAAATGCTTTATGTACTGATTTGCAATGCCATTTGATAGAATATTTGTAGTTCTCTTCCTATAGATGGATGATTAAGCTCCATTCATTTATCCTTCTGAGACTCGAAATTTATATTGATATGCAATATGTTTTTTAACAGTATGCCTCACATAATCAGGTTAACGCGCTTAATAATTGTTGCTTAGTTATAGCACTGCTGCTGGTGTACTATGTGTGTACTTTATTATTCTGTACTGCTTTCTGCAGATGGGCTGCTCCTACAAGGAAATCTGGCATGACTGTTCTTGGAAAAATCCCAAAGCCCATTAATTTGCCAAGTCAGAGGTAACAGTTTTTGTATTGGACATTGTAAGCGAAATCTTATCTTTGTATACTTCTATGTGAACTGATTTAGTAGTTCTCATGAAGGTTGGAAAATCAAGGTCTTGACCCCAATGTGGAAATCGTTCCAAAGTGAGTCCCCACACTCATTTGTTATACCACACTGTTTTTATCCATTCTTTTCGAGATCTGATGCTACTCATTATGAGTTCTCAATAGTTTTCAATAATTTCTAGTGACGAGGTTATCATTTTGATTTTAGGGGCACCCTCACATGGGGCAGCAAACCAGGACCTACAACACCAAATGCATGGAATTCCTCGTCACTTCTATCTCCCAAGAAGGATGGAAATTCTGGTGCACCAAGCCAATTCAATGGCCGTCCCTCTTCCGGTGGAGGTTCAAGGCCCTCAACAGCTGGAAGTGAATCTCTTGACTCTCCTAATGCTTGGGGTCCAAATTCTCGACCGTCCTCAGCATCTGGCACATTACCATCACAAAATGTACCAGTGGTCACAAATCGTCCTCGAAGTGCAGAGACAAGACCAGGAAGCTCACAGCTTTCTCGGTTTGCAGATAACCCCTCAGATAATATGAATGTATCGATAAGGACTGTTGACAGATCGGTAATTCACAATACTTACTTTATATGGCTTGGGCGTCAGCAATCGGAGCCTACTTAATATGTTTGTTCTTACCTATGTAGGGATCTTCACATGGGCATGCGTTTACTCTAAGTACCGGTGATTTCCCAACACTTGGTTCTGAGAAAATCTCTGAATCAAACAGTCAACGAGGTAATCTGCATGCAAAATGTATTATATATATTTTTTGTTTATATGCCCATGACTTCTTACTGAATATTTGGAATTCTTGATTGTATTGATCATATGGTATGCTGATATATGCCATATCTGCTAGATCTATTTCTGCAAATCTCAGTTCTTTTTTCGGACTGATCTGATTTCAAATTCAAATGACGTATGTTCAGTTGATATACGAGATAATTTCTCCTTAACAGTTCAGCCTTTTATTCTAGGTCATAGTTCAAAAGGGCGCCCAACTTCTAGTTCTGGCAAAGATGGAACCCAAAATGATACGGGGAAGAGCCTATCTGCTGGTATTTAATTTCACCGTTTTATACTTGCTAATGTCCTTACCGTCTTGCTGTTGCATGTATATATTTATTATGGTCTGACCACTTAATGGGATACCGTTTCTGTGTTTTAGGATCTGGCGAAGTAGTTCGACCACCTAATAATCAACCAGCAGATATCATGAAGACAGATCAGCAGGCACATGATGGAAGTGCTCCCTTTCCTGCCACAGGTCCTCCAAATGGAGCTCAGCAGCCACAGCCATACCCTCCTAACTATTGTATGCCCCCTCCGCAGTTTGATTCATGGCGTGCACCTCCTGGCCACCCACCTGAGGGAATGTGGCATAGAGGACCAGGTGGCCCATACAGACCAGTTGGTCCCTCTAGCAATTTCCCTGTGGAACCATTCCCTTATTATGGTCAGTTCCCACCCAACTCAGAAGCAGCTGCAAGGCAGGGCTCAGGGCATGGTGGATATCACTCGAAAAATGCCGATGCATATCATTCTATGACTCCTACTTCGTATGTTATGAATCAACCTGTTATTCCAGCCAGGCCAGTTTACCAGGGCCCAATCCCTTATGATGGATATTATGCTCCTCAACGGCCAAATTTTAATAATGCCAATGTAAGAGATTCACCATTCATTGGAGGCCCTCATCAACCAGGAATATTGAATCAATTTCCCAATCAGAATGAGAAATTCCAGCCTGGACATTCTCCGAGCAGAGCAGTCAAACACGAAGCAAGTCCCAAGGAGCTCTCCGAATCTGATAGAGTACAGTTGATTTGTCGAGGACAAACTAGGATTTTGCATGATAACCCTGATCGTTTAGTGGGTCCTGGTGAAGTTGAAAGGAAGAGTCAGCCTGCACCACCACTTCTTCCACATCCAGATGGAAATCGAAACGATGTAAACACAAAGGCAGATACAAGGAATACCCCTAGTGAAAGGAACATGGTGCTTATGAAGTCAGTGCATGATAACAGAGGTCCTAATCGTACAAGCCATTCGTCTGTTTTGGAAAATGCACATTCCCATCCCAGGGAAACTGATGATGGCGCCCACCTGAAAAAGTTAAAGGAGGATAATCTTCCGCTTGATCAGCAACCTATCATTAAGAAGAATGCAGCTTTGATAGAGAAAATAGGGAGTTTGAACAACAAAGCTAGAAATGTTGATGCACGTAATGTTGCAGAAGCATTTTCAAACAAGGAAATCAAAGAGAAGCAGCTAAAAAATGCTGATTCAAAAGCAGATCGGGTGATAAAAGATGTTCCATCTACTCCTGCCATCACTGCTTTTGCTTCTGCTTATGGCCAGGCAGCATGTGTTTCTCCTCGTTCTCCTGTGGTACAGAAACTGCAGAAGGGACCTAATGATGGCGGGGTTGTTGGACCGCTACACTCACATTTTGCTGAAGCCAGCAAGTCTGGAAAGCTGGGTGTATCAACTCATGATCGCACACATAGGCGGGCTGATTCTTCAAGAAATAGCCACCATGGTCCTGCTAAAGACATGCCACCCAACAATACTACAGGACATGGGCGGGGAGAAAATTATGCAACTGAATCTTTGCCAGTAGTTCAAGTGAGGAATAGTCAGCATGACCAGCCTCTGGAGCATGTTTCGCAGCTGCCACCTGATGATATGCCAGCTTCACCTGATTATGAATCTCAGGTATGTTTGCAGATTTCTTCTGACAATACTTTTTACAGTGGAAGAGTTTGATTATGAATTTTTTGATATAGTAGAAAACCGAATTAATTAACTATGTATGTTTGGAAAATATTTCTGCAAGAAAATCCAATGAAATTATTTTCATGTAGCCAAACTATATGCCTACATTTATAGATGTATATTGTTTCAAAAGTTTGACTCGACGTGCCTCACAACAACTTGTTTTTAGGATGGAGCTACTTTCTCAGCTCTCACCAGTAATATCCATTAAAAGTATTAGGGTGTGTATAGTTCATTACTGCACTTCACAAAACTTTAGTTGTGCAAATGTGACTGGTAGATATTTTGGTTCATTGGCACAATTTGTTAGCCTTGGGTTCTGCAGCACATGTGTCACGGACTCATGCTTTTTGAAAGCCTGCAAGGTTGCAACCAATTTGTGGTGGTCAACCAAACATGCCATTGATACCCTGCACTAGTCAATTTATATTCATCAAGTGCATTTCTAACAGCCTGTGGTTTGCTGTTGGCATTTTTAGTCCATAATATATTGCCGTATCTTGTATATTTGTATATGAGGTATTGTTTGGACTTCCATTTCTATTAACAAATGTTGTCGTTAAATAGCTTTTGTTAAGTAAGGATTGGTGCTGTTTGTTACCACATAACATATTTGTGTGTATTTTCATTATTGATGCAAGGTTAGGTTTTATCTAAAATTTTGAATCTCAATAAATGGTACTAATGACCTAAAACGTCTTATATTTGGTTACAGAGGAAGTATAAAACAACACAAAATGTTGTACCATATGCTGCTGTGCATGTCACATGACTTGTTCTTGTAGGCTCCCATCTTTTTATACCCTTGCATTCTTTAATGCCACATTTGGTTTTGTGCCATTACTGCCTGCTTACCAGTCTTATTATTACTCCCTCTGTCCCAAAATAAGTGTTTCAATTTTGTACTAACTTTAGTACAGAGTTATACTAAGCTTGAGACACTTATTTTTAGGACGGAGGGAGTGTTAAATAGACATACTCTGTTTACAATACATATATCACTGCAGATTAAGAAGTTATACTACATTGAGTTACTTTCTTAATAACCTGTGCAATTCTTCTAATAACCTTGTTGCCTACTAACTAGTATTTGATTGTTGCATTTCCTATTCAGCGTGTAAAAATGAGGGAGTTGGCTGTACAGCGTGCCAAACAATTGCAAGCTGAGGAAGAAGAGCGGACAAAGCGACAAAAGGCAAAAGCTCTTGCAAAATTGGAGGAGCTGAACAAACGTTCATCAGTACATCAGAAGGATTCCAGTGATCCACCACCAGAAAATGACGACGTGCGTAATAAGCAAAAGGCTGGAGTTGATGGGACTACTGAACCTGCGTCTTCAACTGCTGAATCACATGATGTTACTGTATTGGATAATGTTAGTATTCTTCAGCCACCGAATGAACCCAAGGATACTGCAGTTCCTGCACAGCCCATGTCCACTCTACTACATACTGAGGGAACAGGTAAAGATCCTTCTGGTCATAACACTTCAACCTCAGGCATGAACACACAGAGCAACATGACGGAGCATATAGCACATAAAAGTATATCACTGTCACATGATGTCAGTGTTCCAAAGCCTAGGCAGGGCAACAGAAAAAGGCATGCTGTTTCAGAGGATAAAATTCTTGGTGAGAAGTCAAGTGTGGCAGTAAACACAGAAAATGTTAAGAAAGCTGTTGAGGTTTCTTTGGACACATCAACTGCTGTTGTTACATCACATGATGATCCCCCAGCCCACAGCAAGAAGAGTGCCAGGAACTCGAGAAATAAGAAAAAAGTTGATGATGCTCCTGCTACTTCTAAATATCCACCCATGGTTCTTGGTCAGCAGAATACACCAGGCATCTCCAGTGAGCCAAAAATAAAAACCGCTGGCGTTATCATTAGTAGTTCTATACTTCCTGCTGAAAACACCGTGCTTACTGTTGGAAGTATAACCGTGGGTGGTATTTCATTTGGATCTTTTAACCAGGAGCGCCTGAAATTACCAGAGGAAGCTCAGAGCACTGCAAATAGCCGCCCAAAACCTCAGCAAGCAAAAGGATCAAAAAAGATTCAACATGCTATCCGACCTGTCGAGAAGCCACATGGGAATGAGAGTGTTGTCTGGGCACCAGTTAAGCCATCAGGGTGGAATGAACCATCTGAGGAAGCTAACGTAGCAGTAGCAGCCAGGCCTAAGCCAATTGGAAAGGGCACCACCGATGGGGAGAATGTCACACGAACTAAGAGAGCTGAAATGGAAAGATATGTGCCTAAGCCACTGTCCAAAGAGCTTCAACAGCAGAATTTGGAACAAAATTTACCTGTAGAAAAATCCTCTGTGGAGAACAAGAGTAATGATAATGAGAAGTTAACCGCTGCTAAAGAGCCCAAGAAATGGGAGGACAGAAAAACTAGTAAAGGGCATGGGAAGTCTCATTCTTCTTGGCGCAGAAGGAATACAGATGACTCATCTTCGGTGGTACCAATACCTTCTGAGCGAGCAGACAGCTATCAAGAATCACACGAAGTTCAGAGGCCTTCTGACAAGCATCCGCAGCTTGAACCTGACAAGCAAGCAGATTATGCTGCCGGGAATAGTTTGGCTCCAGCTGAAGCAGTTGAGTTACCTGCCAGCGCCGCAAAAGAACATGCGGCAGCTAACAGGCAAAGGAGGCAGCATGTTAAGGGCCCAAAAAACGAGGCAAGTAACTACTCAAATGAGAACAGAGATGGCAGGAAAGATGTGAATCACATGTCAACACGTGGAATGGATGCAAACTCTTCTGAACATAGAAACATGTCAAAACCTGAGGTGAAGAGCAGCGCAGCACACTCTAGAGCACACTGGAAACCAAAATCTTCACATTCCCAGAATAACTCACAGGGCAATAATACCACTGAAGGTCAGGTGGACAGTGCTACTCTGCAAGACAGCAGCAATCGTAATAGTAATCAAGGTAAAGGTGACATGACAAATGTTGATGAGAACCAGAAGGGTGAGAGTCATGAAAATGCAGAACAGCAGCAGCTTAATCATGCAACCCGTCGCCAGGGACAGCACAACGGGAGGTATCACAGGGGAAGCAGTGCGCACAGGGGAAGGGGTTATGATGCTGGGCAGCCAAGCCATGGCGCAAATGCAGAAAGGCGGAAGGGTAGCACTCATCTTGAATACCAGCCAGTTGGCTCCAACAAACCCTCAGACTTCCAGCAGAACCCAAGTGCCGATGGACAAAGTGCAGGGCCTCCAGCTCCAGGACCGGTGTACAGGGAGCGCGGCCACAACAGGGGCCACCGCCCGCCTGGTGGTCACTTTGTCAAGCGGAATCCTGCCCCTGCCCCAGCCCCGGCTCCAGCTCCTAATTCCTACCGAGAAGAATGATCTTCCCTTGCCCCCATGATTGTTGAGATTTAGGAATGTCGAGTCATTCACAACAGGTAGGCAAATGAAATGTTTCAGCATTCTAGTTTACTGCCTGTACAGGCAGCTTGTGTGATCTCATTCCCCTCATGGCTAACATGTTCAGAGGCTAGCAGGTTGAATGTTTCTGGCAGTGGCGAGGCGGTCGTCGGTCTGGGTCACCAGTAGGTTGTAATGTTTTTTTTGTTCCCAGGGCTTTTGGGCCTTAGCGTGTGATTGTTAATTTTTCCGAAGGACATCCCTTGCTTCGGTGAGATGTGATGCTTTAATTGTACTAACGGAGTTGATTAAGTACTGGGACGTGAAAATGCTAGTAGTGTTTGCTAACGGGAACAGAAGCGTTGTTTTTCTACTTATTTGTTGGTATTCGGTACATGAAAGTTGTTGTCATGTTGTGTTTCCGTTGACTGGAAGATAGGTTTGTCAGGAATAATTGACTTCTTTTGTACAATATGGTTACAACGAAGGCCCTTGTACGATATTACCTTTTCTTTTATTCAATGTGAGCTCCTGGTTTCGTTCACCAAATCTTTTGATAGGTATGCAGTTAACTGTCGCCTGGACCAACAAAAGAGTGTCTTCCTATCAGACTAGCAGCATATGGCCGCTGGATGAGCAGGGCGCCCCCTGCTCACAGCGCACCTTCCGTCCGAAGTTTTCAAAATTATAAAAACCGATGAAGCTGATTACGTGGGATTTGCTAATAACTGCTGATATTTAGGAAACTAAGGGGGTGTTGGTATGTGTGGTAAGCAATTTCATATTTGAAATGATGCTGTTGAGTTATGAGGCTTTATTTAAGTGGTGATCTAGATAATAGAGAATAGAAGTACATGAAAAATACGAAATCAAAAAAAAAGGGGTGTTTGGTTTCAGGGACTTTTTTTGAGACATTCTGCTAAAAGTCTTTAGAAGTACCTTCTTAAGAGTCTTTTTAAAAAAATCCTAAAAACTAGAAAAAGTCCTAGGACTAGAACTAAACACCACTTCAACGTTTTCCACTTCAACTTAAGGAGAGTAATAAAAGTAGAAAACTGCGCCAACGTCTGGAGGTAGTAGTAATTTATGTTTCCATCAGTTGGTGAATTAGCTTCCATGATTAATGATGTTTGCTTTGATGAAATAAGATTGTGTTATGCATCACGATACTGTTTCCATGGCAAAGAAAAAGAAATACTTCTTGCTTCCATGAACGGAAGTATATTTTTCTATCGATGGAAGTACCGTGTTTTGGAGGGAAACAGTCGCTGATAATTGCCTTCAATAGTCTCACCTTTTTTACTCTTAGCGCTTCATCGGTTTTCAGGGGAGCACATCCCCGAAATACCCCCTCCCAAGCATATCGTAGTTGAGCGGTAGTGCCATCAACAGTACCAAGCTGAAAACGGACTGCCCTGCATGGACAGCGTGAGTCGAACTCGCATATCCCTCTTTTCCTCTTAGGAAAGAAAGCCGATATAAATAACTCAATAATAGGGCCATTAACTCTCCCCTATGAGGCCTTTAGCAATTTCTATTACTTCCTCTCTCTCAGTTTACAGGGCGTGCGCGTATCTCTAAATCGTCAATTTGACCAACCTAATACAAGTCATATATTACAAAAAATATATCAATATAAACTTCAGATGTTATATTTTTAAACGGTATAATTTTTATGTATAGTTTATATTAGAGTGATAAAATTGGCAACCTAGCTATACGCACAGGACTTGTAAACTGAAACGGAGGGAATAGCCCATAGCCCCTAAATAAATCCTAGGAGGCTCCCGGTAATTATATTAGGTCTCCGGAAACATTTCTTGCCTACATAGCATTACCCTTACTCTTCGAAACTCTTAATGTAACCCCTAAACGCTTTCGGTTTATCCCGAAATTATTTCTTTTATTCTCGAAACTTTTTCGGTAATATTTTCTCATATTCCTAATTCCTATAGAACTCAACAAACCGTAATCCCTTAAGCGTGTGACGCTGCAGGTTCGGTAAAATATAGATATGGAAGAAGCACCTTTCGCTCAATAATTAATAGTGAAATCGTGGACATCCATATTGACCCTATATTTACACGAGTGATATTCGAGTGAACCGTAGGTCATATGTCATTACTTCTGTTCATGATACGTTTCAAAGCCCGACGTGAGTTATATCGATAAACCCTTGAGATCAACACATGCTCACTACACCATTCTTGTTATCGGTTTTGTTCTTTTTT
Organism: Triticum aestivum; assembly: GCF_018294505.1. NCBI lineage: Eukaryota > Viridiplantae > Streptophyta > Magnoliopsida > Poales > Poaceae > Triticum > Triticum aestivum. The sequence goes on along the minus strand of NC_057808.1, from coordinate 107,828,211 downwards.
CTCATTCTCGTGTTCTAGCATCCCCACGATCAAACGTTATGTCTGTGCTACTCGCGATGGAGTTGTTCAATTTCCCCGAAGAGGAAGGGTGAAGTAGTATAATAGCAGATAGTATTTTCCTCAGTTAAGAACCAAGGTTTATCGAACCAGTAGAAGGCACCACACCAGCAACATGAACAGTACCTGCACACAGACACAACAATTGCTTGCACCCAACAAAGGCAAGAGGGTCGTCACTCCCCTTGTTCTTGCCAGTTGCAAGATTAAATCTAATAGTGATAGGCAAAGCAATAAAAAGTAAAAGGAAAATATAAGAGAGCCAACAAGGTAATTGCAGGATTCTTATTGATGGAGAATAGACCCGAGGTCCATAGGTTCACTAGTGGCATCTCTCTCAAAAGCATAACAACGATGGGTAAACAAATTACTGTTGAGAAATTGATAGAATTGAGCATAGTAATGATGATCATCCATGTCATAATCATTACATAGGCATTATGCCCGTGACAAGTAGACTGTTAATCCAACTGCATCTATTACTAGTAATCCACCCCAAGACCGCTATCCAACGTGCATCTCATAGTATTAAGTTCATGACAAACAAAGTAACGCTTTAAGCAAGATGACATAATATAGACAAAACAAGACCAATCAATATGATCAAAGGCAATCATTTTATCCTTAGTAGCAACAATAAAATACGTGCCTTTACCCCTCCTGTCACAGGGCAAAATTGAATGTACCACAAAGCACCTCTCCCGCTGAAGATAAATCAATCTAACTTGGCCAAACTAGACAAATAGATCGGAGAGAAATACAAAGCTATAAAATTACGCAACAAATAAATCTCAAAAGACTCATATAAATTCAATGAATAATTTGATTATAAAACCATAATTCATCGGATCCCAACAAACACACCACAAAAGATTACATTGGGTGGATCTTAGAGAAGATCATTGTATTGAAGATCAAGAGAGAGAGAGAGAGAGAGAGAGAGAGAGAGAGCTATCTAGCGAAAATCCATTTCTGCACCCGCGCCGACGAAAAAAATCAAAACAAATACTAGAAAAATTCAAAATAAAATTTGTGTGGTAGACAATTTGATGCGTGAGGCCCGCTCCAAATTTCAAGTCATTTGGACATATGAGCAGCTCTCAGCAAAAAAGACAAATTGGGGGTCTGTAAAAATGTTTACTGTTCATGTTCTGTTTTGGCCCGATTTGTCTTTTTTTCTGAGAGCTACTCATATGTCCAAATGACTTAAAATTTGGAGCAGGCCTCACGCATCAAATTGTCTACCTTACAAATTTTATTTGGAATTTTTTGAATTTGTTTAGAATTTTTTATGAATTTTTTTCTAACTGGGTGCAGATGAGCCTGGGCACCAAAACACCGTACTCAGCTATCTAGCTACTACTATGGACCCATAGGTCCTGAAGGAACTACTCATATATCATCATGGAAGCAGCAAAGTTGATGAAGATGGCCTCCCCAATGATTTCCTCCTCCGGTAGTGGCAGAACATGTGGCTCCAAATGGGATCGCTTTGGAACAGAGGCATGCGGCGGCGATAAAATTGTCTCGGGTCTCGCTCTAAGGGTTTCAGGAAATCACATAATTTATAGGCTTGGAGTTAGGTCAAACAGATTTGTGGGGCTCCCACAAGCATGCCTGGCGCCCCCTAGGCTTGTGGGGCCCACAGCCTACTTCTAGCTCCCTCCCAAAGCTTCTAGTGGTGCATATATTCTAGAAAAAATCCTCGTAAAGTTTCATCGTGTTTGGACTTCTGTAGGTATGGATTTTCTGCGAACCAAAAACATACAGAAAAAACAGGAACTGACACTGGCACTACATTAATATGTTAGTCTAAAAATAATATAAAAGGGCATATAAAGCATACAAAAGTGATAATATAATAGCATAAAATAATAAAAAGTATAGATACGTTGGAGACGTATCAGCATCCCATGCTTAATTCCTGCTCGTCCTCGATTAGGTAAATGGTAACAAAAGAACTTTTGATGTTGAATGCAATTGCGGTATGAATATTGGGATACGACTGACTCAAGGTGTTGAGTATATTGATTAGATTGGAAACATATGATAGACTAGGAAATATTCTGGCCTGCCTTGTACTCCAAGATGATTATTTACTCCTATATGTATGCCCACGAGGCTCAAGTAATCCATCATATTCAGCAACAACCCCTCTCTCTCCCTTCTAACTTGGTATCAGCCTAACCGGCCCAAACCCTAGCTGTCGCCCACCGCTTCCGCCCCGCGCGCTGCCCCTGGGGCGCTCGGCTACCATGACCGCCGCCAGGGGCCGTGCCGCCCGTACCTAGGGTTCGTTCGCCAGTCGTGTTGACTGACTGCCCTAGAGAGTCTTTTTCCTGAGCCCTTGCTCCGGGTTTTTCTCTCTCCCGCCGGTCAATTTGATCGGCATTTTTCTTTTTGGTTTTCCGATCTATACTTGATCATCCGCCGTTCGCGCGCCGGCTCGCCCCTCGATCTACGCCTGCTGTCGCCTCCCTACTCCGACCGGGAATCCTGCATCGCCCCCACCAGGCGGCCTCACGCCATGAGGCGGCCCATCACAGTCGCCGTTCGCACGCCAGCCCACCCGTCGATCTCGGACCCCGCTGCTACTTCTTGAGCTTGCGTTGGTTTTCCCTTGAAGAGGAAAGGGTGATGCAGCAAAGTAGAGATACGTATTTCCCTCAGTTAAGAACCAAGGTAACAATCCAGTAGGTCAAACGCGCAAGTCCCCAATAGATGCACCTACACAAACAATCAAACACTTGCATCCAATGCGATAAAAGGGGTTGTCAATACCTTCACGTTCACTTGCAAAGGTGAGATCTGATAGAGATATATATAAAGATTACTAAAACGTAAAAGTAAATAAATTGCAACAAGGTATTTTTGGTATTTTTGATATATAGATCTGAAAATATATGATGGAAAATAGACCCGGGGGCCATAGGTTTCACTAGAGGCTTCTCTCTTGAAGGCAAATAATATGGTGGGTGAACAAATTACTGTCGAGCAATTGATAGAAAAGCGCAAAGTTATGACGATATCCAAGGCAATGATTATGAATATAGGCATCACGTCCGTGTCAAGTAGACCGGCTCCTGCCTGCATCTACTAATATTACTCCACACATCGACCGCTATCCAGCATGCATCTAGAGTATTAAGTTCATAAAGAACAGAGTAACGCCTTAAGTAAGATGACACGATGTAGAGGGATAAACTCAAGCAATACGATGAAAACCCCATCTTTTTATCCTCGATGGCAACAATGCAATACGTGTCTCGCTACCCCTACTTTGTCACTGGGTGAAATCACGCAAGATTGAACCCGAAACTAAGCACCTCTCCCATTGCAAGAAAAATCAATCTAGTTGGCCAAACCAAACTGATAATTCAAAGAGAATACAAAGATATCAAATCATGCATATAAGAATTCAGAGAAGATTCAAATAATATTCATAGATAAGCTGATCATAATCCACAATTCATCGGATCTCGACAAACACACCACAAAAGAAGATTACATCGGATAGATCTCCAAGAACATCGAGGAGAACATGGTATTGAGAATCAAAGAGAGAGAAGAAGCCATCTAGCTACTACCTATGGACCCGTAGGTCCGAGGTAAACTACTCACGCTTCATCGGAAGGGCAATAGGGTTAATGTATGTTGTAGGGATCAATGTAGATGCCCTCCGTGATCGAATCCCCCTCCGACAGATCGCCGGAAAAGGCCCCAAGATGGGATCTCACAGGAACAGAAGGTTGCGGTGGTGGAAAAGTATTTTTGTGGATGCCTCTGAGGGTTTGGGAATATATGTGAATTTATAGGACGAAGAAGTAGGTCATGGGACTCCTGAGGGGGCCACAAGGCGGGGGGGGGGGGGGGGGGGCCTAGGGCGCGCCCTCCACCCTTGCCGCCGCCTCGTGCGTCTTCTGGCTTGGACTCCAAGTCCTACGGGTGTCTTCTGGTCCAAGAAAAATCATCGTAAAGTTTTATTCCGTTTGGACTCCGTTTGATATTCCTTTTCTGTGAAACTCAAAAACAAGGAAAAGGCAGAAACTGGCACTGGGCTCTAGGTTAATAGGTTAGTCCCAAAAATCATATAAAATAGCATATAAATGCATATAAAACATCCAAGATAGATACCATAATAGCATGGAACAATAAAAAAATTATAGATACGTTGGAGACGTATCAAGCATCCCCAAGCTTAATTCCCGCTCGTCCTCGAGTAGGTAAATGATAAAAACAGATTTTTTGATGTGGAATGCTACCTAACATATGTATCCATGTAGTTTTCTTTATTGTGGCATGAATGTTCAGATCCATAAGATTCAAAACAAAAGTTTAATATTGACATAAAAACAATAATACTTCAAGCATACTAATAAAGCAATCATGTCTTCTCAAAATAACATGGCCAAAGAAAGTTATCCCTACAAAATCATATAGTCTGGCTATGCTCCATCTTCATCACACAAAGTATTAAATCATGCACTACCCCGATGACAAGCCAAGCAATTGTTTCATACTTTTGATGTTCTCAAACTTTTTCAACTTTCACGCAATACATGAGCGTGAGCCGCAGATATAGCACTATAGGTGGAATAGAATATGGTGGTTGTGGAGAAGACAAAAATAAGGAGATAGTCTCACATCAACTAGGCGTATCAACGGGCTATGGAGATGCCCATCAATAGATATCACTGTGAGTGAGTAGGGATTGCCATGCAATGGATGCACTAGAGCCATAAGTTTATGAAAGCTCAAAAAGAAACTAAGTGGGTGTGCATCCAACTCGCTTGCTCACGAAGACCTAGGGTAATTTGAGGAAGCACATCATTGGAATATACACGCCAAGTTATATTATGAAAAATTCCCACTAGTATATGAAAGTGACAACATAGGAGACTCTCTATCATGAAGATCATGGTGCTACTTTGAAGTACAAGTGTGGAAAAAGGATAGTAACATTGCCCCTTCTCTCTTTTCTCTCATTTTTTCTTTTGGAGGCTTCTTTGGCCTCTTTTATTTTTTATAAAGTCCGGAGAATCATCCCAACTTGTGAGGGAATCATAGCTTCCATCATCCTTTCCTCACATGGAACAATGCTCTAATAATGATGATCATCAAACTTTTATTTACTTACAACTCAAGAATTACAACTCGATACTTAAAACAAAATATGACTCTATATGAATGCCTCCGGCGGTGTACCGGGATGTGCAATGATCTAGTGTAGCAAATGACATCAAAAAAGGGACAAGCCATGTAAACATCATGCTAGCTATCTTACGATCATACAAAGAAATATGACAATGATGGTGCTGAAGGAAATATGCCCTAGAGGCAATAATAAAGTTGTTATTTATATTTCCTTATATCATGATAAATATTTATTATTCATGCTAGAATTGTATTAACCGAAAACTTGATACATGTGTGAATACATAGACAAAACAAAGTGTCCCTAGTATGCCTCTACTTGACTAGCTCGTTAATCAAAGATGGTTAAGTTTCCTGACCATAGACATATGTTGTCATTTGATGAACGGAATCACATCATTGGGAGAATGATGTGATGGACAAGACCCATCCGTTAGCTTAGCATAATGATCGTTAAGTTTTATTGCTATTGCTTTCTTCATGACTTATACATATTCCTCTGACTATGAGATTATGCAACTCCCGAATACCGGAGGAACACATTGTGTGCTATCAAATGTCACAACGTAATTGGGTGATTATAAAGATGCTCTACAGGTGTCTCCGAAGGTGTTTGTTTGGTTGGCATAGATCGAGATTAGGATTTGTCACTCCGAGTATCGGAGAGGTATCTCTGGGCCCTCTCGGTAATGCACATCACAATAAGCCTTGCAAGCAATGTGACTAATGAGTTAGTTGCGGGATGATGCATTACGGAACGAGTAAAGAGACTTGCCGGTAATGAGATTGAACTAGGTAAGAAGATACCGACGATCGAATCTCGTGCAATTAACATATCGATGACAAAGGGAATAACGTATGTTATCATTGCGGTTTGACCGATAAAGATATTCGTAGAATATGTAGGAACCAGTATGAGCATCCAGGTTCCGCTATTGGTTATTGACCGGAGATGTGTCTCGGTCATGTCTACATAGTTCTCGAACCCGTAGGGTCCGCATGCTTAACGTTCGATGACGATTTGTATTATGAGTTATGTGCTTTGGTGACCGAAGATTGTTCGGAGTCCCGGATGAGATCACGGACATGATGAGGAGTCTCGAAATAGTCGATAGGTAAAGATTGATATATTGTACGATGATATTCGGACATCGGAATGGTTCCGGATCGTTTTGGGTATTTTTTAGAGTACCGGGAGGTTACCGGAACCCCCCGGGGAAAGTAATGGGCCACTATGGGCCATAGGGGAGAGAGCGGGGAGCCCACAAGGGTTGGCGTGCGCCCCCCAATGGGCTGTACGAATTGGACAAGGGGAAGGGGGCGCGACCCCCCTTTCCTTCCCCCTCTACCTCTCCTTCCCTCTTTGCCCCCTCCATGAGAAGGAATAGGAGGGGGGGGGGGGGCGAATCCTACTAGGACTCACTAGGAGTCCTAGTAGGACTCCCTCCTCTTGGCGCGCCCCCTAGGGCCGGCCTCCTCCTCTCCATCCTTTATATACGTGGGCAGGGCACCCCTTGGAGACACACCAATTGTTCCAAGCCGTGTGCGGCGTCTCCCTCCACAGTTTACTCCTTCGGTCATATTCACGTAGTGCTTAGGCGAAGCCCTGCGCGGATCACATCACCATCGCTGTCACCACGCCGTTGTGCTGACAAAACTCTCCCTCGACTCTCTGCTGGATCAAGAGTTCGAGGGACGTTGTCGAGCTGAACGTGTGCAGAACTCGGAGGTACCTTATGTTCAGTACTTGATCGGTTGGATCGTGAAGACGTTCAACTACATCAACCGCGTTAAACTAACGCTTCCGCTTTCGGTCTACGAGGGTACGTGGACACACTCTCCTCCTCTCGTTGCTATGCATCTCCTAGATAGATCTTGCGTGATCGTAGGATTTTTTTTGAAATTGCATGCTACGTTCCCAACAGTGGCATCCGAGCCAGGTCTATGCATAGATGATATGCACGAGTAGAACACAAAGAGTTGTGGGCGATAATAGTCATACTGCTTACCACCAACGTCTTATTTTGATTTGGCGGTATTGTTGGATGAAGCGGCCCAGACCAACCTTACATGACCACGTTCATGAGACCGGTTACACCGACGGACATGCAACTTGTTTTGCATAAAGGTGGCTAACGGGTGTCTATTTCTCCAACTTTAGTTGAATCGAATTTGACTACGGCCGGTCCTTGTTGAAGGTTAAAACAACACACTTGACGAAAAATCGTTGTGGTTTTGATGTGTAGGTAAGAACGGTTCTTTCTAGAAGCTCGTAGCAGCCACGTAAAACTTGCAACAACAAAGTAGATGACGTCTAACTTGTTTTTGTAGGGCATGTTGTGATGTGATATGGTCAAGACATGATGTGATATACGTTATTGTATGAGATGATCATGTTTTGTAAAAGTTATCGGAAACTGGCAGGAACCTTATGGTTGTCGCTTTATTGTATGAAATGCAATCGCCATGTAATTGCTTTACTTTATCACTATGCGGTAGAGATACTAGTAGAAGCAATAGTTGGCGAGACGACAATGATGCTACAATGGAGATCAAGGTGTCAAGCCGGTGACGATGGAGATCATGACGGTGCTTTGGAGATGGAGATCAAAGGCACAAGATGATGATGGCCATATCATGTCACATATTTTGATTGCATGTTATGTTTATATTTTATGCATCTTATTTTTCTTAGTACGGCGGCAACATTATAAGATGACCCCTCACTAAATTTCAAGGTATAAGTGTTCTCCCTGAGTATGCACCTTTGCGACGGTTCATCATGCCGAGACACCACGTGATGATCGGGTGTGATAAGCTCTACGTTCAAATACAATGGATGCAAGACAGTTTGCACGTGCATAATACTCAGGTTAAACTTGACGGGCCTAGCATGTGCAGACATGGCCTCGGAACACTGAGACCGAAAGGTCGAATGCGAATCATATAGTAGATATGATCAACATATAGATGTTCACCATTGAAAACTGAAGGAAATATGCCCCAGAGGCAATAATAAAGTTATTATTTATTTCCTTATATCATGATAAATGTTTATTATTCATGCTAGAATTGTATAAACCGGAAACATAATACTTGTGTGAATACATAGACAAACAGAGTGTCACTAGTATGCCTCTACTTGACTAGCTCGTTGATCAAAGATGGTTATGTTTCCTAGCCATTGACATGGGTTGTCATTTGATTAACGGGATCACATCATTAGGAGAATGATGTGATTGACTTGACCCATTCCGTTAGCTTAGCACTCGATCGTTTAGTATGTTGCTATTGCTTTCTTCATGACTTATACATGTTCCTATGACTATGAGATTATGCAACTCCCGTTTACCGGAGGAACACTTTGTGTGCTACCAAACGTCACAACGTAATTGGGTGATTATAAAGGTGCTCTACAGGTGTCTCTGAAGGTACTTGTTGGGTTGGCGTATTTCGAGATTAGAATTTGTCACTCCGATTGTCGGAGAGGCATCTCTGGGCCCACTCGGTAATGCACATCACTATAAGCCTTGCAAGCATTGCAACTAATGAGTTAGTTGCGGGATGATGTATTACGGAACGAGTAAAGAGACTTGCCGGTAACGAGATTGAACTAGGTATTGTGATACCGACGATCGAATCTCGGGCAAGTAACATACCGATGACAAAGGGAACAATGTATGTTGTTATGCGGTCTGACCGATAAAGATCTTCGTAGAATATGTGGGAGCCAATATGAGCATCCAGGTTCCGCTATTGGTTATTGACCAGAGACGTGTCTCGGTCATGTCTACATAGTTCTCGAACCCGTAGGGTCCGCACGCTTAACGTTTCGATGACAGTTATATTATGAGTTTATATGTTTTGATGTACCGAAGATTGTTCGGAGTCCCAGATGTGATCACGGACATGACGAGGAGTCTCGAAATGGTCGAGACATGAAGATTGATATATTGGAAGCCTATATTTGGATATCGGAAGTGTTCCGGGTGAAATCGGGATTTTACCGGAGTACCGGAGGGGTTACCGGAACCCCCCGGGGGTTAATGGGCCATAGTGGGCCTTAGTGGAGAAGAGGAGAGGCGGCCAGGGGAAGGGCCGCGCGCCCCTCCCCCCTAGTCAGAATAGGACAAGGAGAGGGGGGCGGCGCCCCCCCTTTCCTTCTTCTCCTCCACCTCTTTCCCCCTCTTCTCCTAATCCAACAAGGAAAAGGGAGGGTGGGAGTAGGACTCCTCCTGGCCGGCCGTACCTCACCCCTTGCTCCTTTATATACGGGGGCAGGGGGGCACCCTAGAGACACAACAATTGATCGTTTGATCTTTTAGCCGTGTGCGGTGCCCCCCTCCACCATAGTCCACCTCGATAATACTATAGCGGTGCTTAGGCGAAGCCCTGCGTCGGTAGAACATCATCATCGTCACCACGCCGTCGTGCTGATGAAACTCTCCCTCAACACTCGGCTGGATCAGAGTTCGAGGGACGCCATCGGGCTGAACGTGTGCTGAACTCGGAGGTGCCGTGCATTCGGTACTTGACCAGTCGGATCTTGCAGACGTACGACTACATCAACCGCGTTGTGCTAACGCTTCCGCTTTCGGTCTACGAGGGTACGTGGACAACACTCTCCCCTCTTGTTGCTATGCATCACCATGATCTTGCGTGTGCGTAGGAATTTTTTTGAAATTACTACGTTCCCCAACAGTGGCATCCGAGCCAGGTTTTATGCATAGATGTCATATGCACGAGTAGAACACAAGTGAGTTGTGGGCAATATAAGTCATACTGCTTGCCAGCATGTCATACTTTGGTCCGGCGGTATTGTTGGATGAAGCGGCCCGGACCGACATTACGCGTACGCTTACGCGAGACTGGTTCTACCAACGTGCTTTGCACGCAGGTGGCTGGCGGGTGTCAGTTTCTCCAACTTTAGTTGAACCGAGTGTGGCTACGCCCGGTCCTTGCGAAGGTTAAAACAACACCAACTTGACAAACTATCGTTGTGGTTTTGATGCGTAGGTAAGAACGGTTCTTGCTAAGCCCGTAGCAGCCACGTAAAATTTGCAACAACAAAGTAGAGGACGTCTAACTTGTTTTTGCAGGGCATGTTGTGATGTGATATGGTCAAGACATGATACTAAATTTTATTGTATGAGATGATCATGTTTTGTAACCGAGTTATCGGCAACTGGCAGGAGCCATATGGTTGTCGCTTTATTGTATGCAATGCAATCGTTCTGTAATGCTTTACTTTATCACTAAGCGGTAGCGATAGTCGTAGAAGCATAAGATTGGCGAGATGACAACGATGCTACGATGGAGATCAAGGTGTCGTGCCGGTGACGATGGTGATCATGACGGTGCTTCGGAGATGGAGATCACAAGCACAAGATGATGATGGCCATATCATATCACTTATATTGATTGCATGTGATGTTTATCTTTTATGCATCTTATCTTGCTTTGATTGACGGTAGCATTATAAGATGATCTCTCACTAAATTTCAAGATAAAAGTGTTCTCCCTGAGTATGCACCGTTGCCAAAGTTCGTCGTGCCCAGACACCATGTGATGATCGGGTGTGATAAGCTCTACGTCCATCTACAACGGGTGCAAGCCAGCTTTGCACACGTGGAATACTCAGGTCAAACTTGACGAGCCTAGCATATGCAGATATGGCCTCGGAACACTGAGACCGAAAGGTCGAGCGTGAATCATATAGTAGATATGATCAACATAGTGATGTTCACCATTGAAAGCTACACCATTTCACGTGATGATCGGTTATGGTTTAGTTGATTTGGATCACGTGATCACTTAGAGGATTAGATAGATGTCTATCTAAGTGGGAGTTCTTAAGTAATATGATTAATTGAACTTAAATTTATCATGAACTTAGTACCTGATAGTATCTTGCTTGTCTATGTTGATTGTAGATAGATGGCCCGTGCTGTTGTTCCGTTGAATTTTAATGCGTTCTTGAGAAAGCAAAGTTGAAAGATGATGGTAGCAATTACACGGACTGGGTCCGTAACTTGAGGATTGTTGGAAATATGCCCTAGAGGCAATAATAAAATGGTTATTATTGTATTTCCTTGTTCATGATAATTGTCTGTTGTTCATGCTATAATTGTATTAACTGGAAACCGTAATACATGTGTGAATACATAGACCACAACATGTCCCTAGTAAGCCTCTAGTTGACTAGCTCGTTGATCAATAGATGGTTATGGTTTCCTGACCATGGACATTGGATGTCATTGATAATGGGATCACATCATTAGGAGAATGATGTGATGGACAAGACCCAATCCTAAGCATAGCACAAGATTGTGTAGTTCGTTTGCTAGAGCTTTTCTAATGTCAAGTATCATTTCCTTAGACCATGAGATTTTGCAACTCCCGGATACCGTAGGAATGCTTTGGGTGTACCAAACGTCACAACGTAACTGGGTGGCTATAAACGTGCACTACAGGTATCTCCGAAAGTGTCTGTTGGGTTGGCACAAATCGAGACTGGGATTTGTCACTCCGTATGACGGAGAGGTATCTCTGGGCCCACTCGGTAATGCATCATCATAATGAGCTCAATGTGACCAAGTATTTGGTCACGGGATCATGCATTACGGTACGAGTAAAGTGACTTGCCGGTAACGAGATTGAACAAGGTATTGGGATACCGACGATCGAATCTCGGGCAAGTAACGTACAGATTGACAAAGGGAATTGTATACGGGATTGATTGAATCCTCGACATCATGGTTCATCCGATGAGATCATCGCGGAACATGTGGGAGCCAACAAGGGTATCCAGATCCCGCTGTTGGTTATTGACCGGAGAGTCGTCTCGGTCATGTCTGCATGTCTCCCGAACCCGTAGGGTCTACACACTTAAGGTTCGGTGACGCTAGGGTTGTAGAGATATTAGTATGCGGAAATCCGAAAGTCGTTCGGAGTCCCGGATGAGATCCCGGACGTCACGAGGAGTTCCGGAATGGTCCGGAGGTAAAGATTTATATATGGGAAGTCCTATTTTGGCCACCGGAAAATGTTCGAGATTTTTCGGTATTGTACCGGGAAGGTTCTAGAAGGTTCCGAAGTGGGGCCCACCTGCATGGGGGGACCCACATGAACGTGGGTAGTGGGGGCAAGGCCCCACACCCCTGGTCAAGGCGCACCAAGATCCCACCTTAGAAGGAATAAGATCATATCCCGAAGGGATAAGATCAAGATCCCTAAAAAGGGGGGATAACAATCGGTGGGGAAGGGAAATGATGGGATTTCTTTCCCCCACCTTTGCCAACGCCCCAATGGACTTGGAGGGCAAGAAACCAGCCCCCTCCACCCCTATATATAGTGGGGAGGCGCATGGGAGCAGCACCCCAAGCCCTGGCGCCTCCCTCCCTCCCGTGACACCTCTTCCTCCCCGCTTGCGCTTGGCGAAGCCCTGCTGGGATCTCGCTACTTCCACCACCACGCCGTCGTGCTGCTGGATCTCCATCAACTTCTCCTCCCCCCTTGCTGGATCAAGAAGGAGGAGACGTCCCCACTCCGTACGTGTGTTGAACGCGGAGGTGCCGTCCGTTCGGTGCTAGGATCATCGGTGATTTGGATCACGACGAGTACGACTCCATCAACCCCGTTCTCTTGAACGCTTCCGCTCGCAATCTACAAGGGTATGTAGATGCACTCCTCCCCTCTCGTTGCTAGCATCTCCTAGATTGATCTTGGTGACACGTAGGAAATTTTTGAATTTCTGCTACGTTACCCAACAAGGATTATCCTCATTGCTGCACAGAAGAATTACGTCCTGGAAGCACCGCTAGGTGCCAAACCTGCTGCAGGAGCAACACCAGATGTTATGAACGTCTGGCAGAGCAAAGCTGATGACTACTCGATAGTTGAGTGTGCCATGCTTTACGGTCTAGAACCGGGACTTCAACGACGTTTTGAACGTCATGGAGCATATGAGATGTTCCAGGAGTTGAAGTTAATATTTCAAGCAAATGCCTGGATTGAGAGATATGAAGTCTCCAATAAGTTCTACAGCTGTAAGATGGAGGAGAATAGTTCTGTCAGTGAGCATATAATCAAAATGTCTGGGTATAACAATCACTTGATTCAACTGGGAGTTAATATTCCGAATGATAGCGTCATTGACAGAATTCTTCAATCACTGCCACCAAGCTACAAGAGCTTCGTGATGAACTATAACATGCAAGGGATAGATAAGACGATTCCCGAGCTCTTCGCAATGCTAAAGACTGCGGAGGTAGAAATCAAGAAGGAGCATCAAGTGTTGATGGTCAGTAAGATCACCAGTTTCAAGAAAAAGGGCAAAGGGAAGAAGAAGGGGAACTTCAAGAAGAACAATAAGCAAGTTGCTGCTCAAGAGAAGAAACCCAAGTCTGGACCTAAGCCTGAGACTGAGTGCTTCTACTGCAAGCAGACTGGTCACTGGAAGCGGAACTGCCCCAAGTATTTGGCGGATAAGACGGATGGCAAGGTGAACAAAGGTATATGTGATATACATGTTATTGATGTGTACCTTACCAGAGCTCGCAGTAGCACCTGGGTATTTGATACTGGTTCTGTTGCTAATATTTGCAACTCAAAACAGGGACTACGGATTAAGCGAACACTGGCCAAGAACGAGGTGACGATGCACGTGGGAAACGGTTCCAAAGTCGATGTGATCGCCGTCGGCACGCTACCTCTACATGTACCTTCGGGATTAGTATTAGACCTAAATAATTGTTATTTGGTGCCAGCGTTGAGCATGAACATTATATCTGGATCTTGTTTGATGCGAGACGGTTATTCATTTAAATCAGAGAATAATGGTTGTTCTATTTATATGAGTAATATCTTTTATGGCCATGCACCCTTGAAGAGTGGTCTATTTTTGATGAATCTCGATAGTAGTGATACACATATTCATAATGTTGATGCCAAAAGTGAAGGAAATATGCCCTAGAGGCAATAATAAAGTTGTTATTTATATTTCCTTATATCATGATAAATGTTTATTATTCATGCTAGAATTGTATTAACCGGAAACTTAGTACATGTGTGAATATATAGACAAACAGAGTGTCACTAGTATGCCTCTACTTGACTAGCTCGTTGAATCAAAGATGGTTAAGTTTCCTAGCCATAGACATGAGTTGTCATTTGATTAACAGGATCACATCATTAGAGAATGATGTGATTGACTTGACCCATTCTGTTAGCTTAGCACTTGATCGTTTAGTATGTTGCTATTGCTTTCTTCATGACTTATACACGTTCCTATGACTATGAGATTATGCAACTCCCGAATACCGGAGGAACACTTTGTGTGCTACCAAACGTCACAATGTGTAACACCCCGAGAATCATGCTACAGTAACTCCCTGTGATTAAGCTAATCATGTTGCTAAACAGGGCTTGATCACATTTGAATCACATTCCTTTTCAAACTCCTAATTCAAACTTCAATTAAATTTAAAAGTGGAAAATAAAAGTTTTCAAAAATTCAAACAAAAATGTTCGGGCCCTGCCAGAAATTGCACTGATAATTATTGTGGAGAAAACACATTTTTATAAAATGCCTAAATACTTTTAAATGAAATAAAACAGAAAAGAAAATAAAAAAATAAAAAGAAAACAGAAAACAGAACAGACAGAGAAAAAGGAAAAAAAGAGAAGGCCCTCCCCCCCACTGGACCCCTGGCCCAACTGGGCCGACCCCCGGCCCAGCCGGCCTAGCCCATCTCCCACTCCCCCTCGCCCCCTTCCCTGTTCCCCCAACCGGGGTCGGAACAGGGGCCGTCCCCGCCGCACCCCCTCGCCGGCGACGGGGAGGATAAGGACGCCAGCCCCCCGCCTCCTCGGGCCTCTCTCCCACTCACCCCGCTCACCTCTCGGCCCCTGTGCCTCCCTCTTCCCCCCCAGATCTGCGCCGCTCTCTTCTTCCCCACGCCCGACGCGCTCGCCGCCGTTCCCGTCGTTCACACGGCCACCGTGCCCCAATCGCCACCTCGCCGTGTCATACGCCGTCGCCGCCCTCGACTACACCACCTCCGCCTCTCCGTTGAAGCTCGGAGCCACTGCAACGGCCTCCCCGAGCTCGTCTTCAACTTCGGACGCCGGCGACCCCCTTCTTCCCCGGCGCCGACCTGCTGCTCCTAAGCTCTCACCGGCCTCCGTGTGCCGCGCGGTGAGCCTCTCCCCCCTCCTCCCCTGTCCTTTCTCTCTCGCGCGCCCCCTAGCTTCTTCCCCGCGCGCGCCCGAACGCCGCGCCGCGGAGCTCGCCGCCGGCGGGTCTCCGGTGACCTTTTGGTCACGGGCTCAAGCCCGCAGCACTCCCCACCGCACGTAGATGCTCCCCAGCTCCTCCGCTTGCCCGATCTCACGCCGAACCAACGTTGCCGTTGCTCGCCCGAAGCACCTCGCCGCCGGCGAGCTCGAAGCGCTCGCCCCGCCTGTTCCAGCCCCTCCGGCCACCACCGTTGGACGCGCGGCGCCGAGCCGCGTCGAACGCGCCCCGCCACGACCACGCAGACCCCCTGTGCGTGAAACCCGCGCCCCTCCCGAGCCGCGCCGCCGCGTTTGGCTCGTCGGAGTCGCTCCGGCGCCGGCCGCCGACATGGCTGGCCTGGCCCCCCCCCCAGTGCCACTGCCAGTGGGCCCGTGGGCCCCGTTGACTGGGTCCACCCAGTCAACGTGCTGACTGGGCAGGCCCACCCACTGACATGCGGGCCCCGCCGCAAAAAAAAGGAAAATGTTTTATAAATAAAAATAATTAATTAATCTAATCACTCACTGACAGGTGGGCCCAGTAGTTAATTAACTAAAAATTAATTAGTTTAATCTTCTGTTAACCCACTGTATATGACAGGTGGGTCCCCCGTGTCAGTTTTGACCAGTCAACCGGACTGTTGACCGCTGACGTCACTCATACGTCATGCTGACGTCATATCCCTTTTCTGTTAATTAAATAATTCCAGAAATTCAAATAATCTTTGAAAATTCATATCTTTTAAACCGTAACTCGGATGAAAATGTTTTCTATATGAAAGTTGCTCAGAACGACGAGACGAATCCGAATACGCAGTCCGTTCGTCCACCACACCTCCCTAACCTATTGAACTAGCAACTTTCCCCCTCCGGTCCGTCTGTCCGAAAACGCGAAACATCGGGAATACCTCCCGGATGTTCCCCCCCTTCGCCGGTACCACCTACTGTCGCGTTAGGACACACCTAGCACCGTTCATTGTCATGTCACGCATCGTCATGCTTATGTTTGCATTGTATTTACTGTTTCTTCCCCCTCTTCTCTCCGGTAGACTACGAGACCGACACTGCTGCTGTCCAGTTCGACTACGGAGTTGACGACCCCTCCTACTTGCCAGAGCAACCAGGCAAGCCCCCCCCTTGATCACCAGATATCGCCTACTCTTCTCTATTCTGCTTGCATTAGAGTAGTGTAGCATGTTACTGTTTTCCGATATCCTATCCTGATGCATAGCCTATCCTTGCTACTACTGTTGTTACCTTTACCTGCAATCCTACATGCTTAGTATAGGATGCTAGATTTCCATCAGTGGCCCTACATTCTTGTCCGTCTGCTGTGCTATACTATCGGGCCGTGATCACCTGGGCGGTGATCACGGGTATATACTTATATACTACATACATGACACATGTGATGACTAAAGTCGGGTCGGCTCGTAGGAGTACCCGCAAGTGGATCTTTGTGGCGGAGCGACAGGGCAGGTTGAGACCGCCTAGGTGAGAGGTGGGCCTGGCCCTGGTCGGCGTTCGCGGATACTTAACACGCTTAACGAGATCTTGGTATTTGATCTGAGTCTGGCCATTTGGTCTATACGCACTAACCATCTACGCGGGAGTAGTTATGGGTATCCCGGCGTCGTGGTATCAGCCGAAGCCTTCTTGACGTCAGCGACTGAGTGGCGCGCGCCGGATTGGACTGGAACGCCACTAGGCTAGGTCTGCTTCCGGCCGCGTACGCAACGTGCAGGTGTGCATAGGGCGATGGGCCCAAACCCCTGCGCGCATAGGGTTAGACCGGCGTGCTGACCGCTCTGTTGTGCTTAGGTGGGGCTGCGACGCGTTGATCTTACGAGGCCGGACATGACCCAGAAAAGTGTGTCCGGCCAAATGGGATCGAGCGTGTTGGGTTATGTGGTGCACCCCTGCAGGGAAGTTTATCTATTCGAATAGCCGTGTCCCTCGGTAAAAGGACGACCCGGAGTTGTACCTTGACCTTATGACAACTAGAACTGGATACTGAATAAAATACACCCTTCCAAGTGCCAGATACAACCCGGTGATCGCTCTCTAACAGGGCGACGAGGAGGGGATCGCCGGGTAGGATTATGCTATGCGATGCTACTTGGAGGACTTCAATCTACTCTCTTCTACATGCTGCAAGATGGAGGCTGCCAGAAGCGTAGTCTTCGACAGGACTAGCTATCCCCCTTTTATTCTGGCATTCTGCAGTTCAGTCCACTGATATGCCCCTTTACACATATACCCATGCATATGTAGTATAGCTCCTTGCTTGCGAGTACTTTGGATGAGTACTCACGGTTGCTTCTCTCCCTCTTTTCCCCCTTTCCTTTCTATCTGGTTGTCGCAACCAGATGTTGGAGTCCAGGAGTCAGACGCCACCGTCGACGACGACACTTACGACACTGGAGGTGCCTACTACTACGTGCAGCCCGCTGACGACGATCAGGAGTAGTTAGGAGGATCCCAGGCAGGAGGCCTGCGCCTCGTTCGATCTGTATCCCAGTTTGTGCTAGCCTTCTTAAGGCAAACTTGTTTAACTTATGTCTGTACTCAGATATTGTTGCTTCCGCTGACTCGTCTGTGATCGAGCAATTGTATTCGAGCCCTCAAGGCCCCTGGCTTGTATTATGATGCTTGTATGACTTATTTATGTTGTAGAGTTGTGTTGTGATATCTTCCCGTGAGTCCCTGATCTTGGTCGTACACATTTGCGTGCATGATTAGTGTATGGTCAAATCGGGGGCGTCACACAATGTAACTGGGTGATTATAAAGGTGCTCTACAGGTGTCTCCGATGGTGTTTGTTGAGTTGGCATAGATCAAGATTAGGATTTGTCACTCCGATTGTCGGAGAGGTATCTCTGGGCCCTCTCGGTAATACACATCACTATAAGGCCTTGCAAGCAATGTAACTAATGAGTTAGTTGCGGGATGATGCATTACAGAAAGAGCAAAGAGACTTGCCAGTAACAAGATTGAACTAGGTATTGAGATACCGACGATCGAATCTCGGGCAAGTAACATACCGATGACAAAGGGAACAACGTATGTTGTTATGCGGTTTGACCGATAAAGATCTTCGTAGAATATGTGGGAGCCAATATGAACATCCAGGTTCCGCTATTGGTTATTAACCGCAGACGTGTCTTGGTCATGTCTACGTAGTTCTCGAACCCGTAGGGTCCGCACGCTTAACGTTCGATGATGATCGGTATTATGAGTTTATGTGTTTTGATGTACCGAAGGTAGTTCAGAGTCCCAGATATGATCACGAACATGACGAGGAGTCTCGAAATGGTCAAGACATAAACATTGATATATTGGACGGCTATATTCGGACACTGGAAGTGTTCCGGGTGATTTCGGAGAAAACCGGAGTTCCGGAGGGTTACCGGAACCCCCCCGGGGAACTAATGGGCCACATGGGCTTTAGTGGAGAGAGAGAGAGCCAGCGAGGGCAGGCTGCGCGCCCCCTCCCCCTTGGGTCCGAATTGGACTAGGGAAGGGGGGGGCGCCCCCTTTCCTTCTCCCTCTCCTCCTTCCTTCCCTCCTAGTAGGATTAGGAAAGGAGTCCTACTCCTACTAGGAGGAGGACTCCTCCCCTCCTTGGC
This sequence comes from Triticum aestivum, assembly GCF_018294505.1. Classification (NCBI taxonomy): domain Eukaryota; kingdom Viridiplantae; phylum Streptophyta; class Magnoliopsida; order Poales; family Poaceae; genus Triticum; species Triticum aestivum. The sequence continues at coordinate 107,809,093 of NC_057808.1, read as the reverse complement.
GCGCCCTAAGGCTGGCCGGCCTCCCCCTTGCTCCTTTATATACGAGGGTAGGGGGCTCCCTAGAACACACAACAGATAACAGTTTTAGCCGTGTGCGGTGCCACCCTCCACCATAATCCACCTCGGTCATATCATCGTAGTGCTTAGGTGAAGCCCTGCGCCGGTAGCTTCATCATCACCGTCATCACACCGTCGTGCTGACGAAGCTATCCCTCGACTCAGCTGGATCAAGAGTTCATGGGTACTAGGATCGGTCGGATCGTGAAGATGTATGACTACATCAACCGCGTTGTCATAACGCTTCCGCTTTCAGTCTATGAGGGTACGTAGACAACACTCTCCCCTCTCGTTGCTATGCATCACCTAGATGGATCTTGCGTGTGTGTAGGATTTTTTTGAAATTAGTGCGTTTCCCAACAAAAAGATGCAAAGTTAATAATGATAGTGCATCTTATTTGTGGCACTGCCGTTTAGGTCATATTGGTGTAAAGCACATGAAGAAACTCCATGCTGATGGGCTTTTGGAATCACTTGATTATGAATCACTTGATGCTTGCGAACCATGCCTCATGGGCAAGATGACTAAGACTCCTGTCTCCGGAACAATGGAGAGAGCCACTGACTTATTGGAAATAATACATACTAATGTATGCAGTCCGATGAGTGTTGAGGCTCGCGGGGGGTATCGTTATTTTCTAACATTCACAGATGATTTGAGCATATATGGGTATATCTACTTAATGAAACATAAGTCTGAAACATTTGAAAAGTTCAAAGAATTTCAGAGTGAAGTGGAAAATCATCATAACAATAAAATAAAGTTTCTATGATCTAGTTGCGGAGGCGAATATTTGAGGTTTGGTCTTCATTTGAAACAATGTGGAATAGTTTCGCAACTCACGCCACCAGGAACACCACATCGTTATGGTGTGTCCGAACGTCGTAATCATACTTTATTAGATATGGTGCGATCTATGATGTCTCTTACCGATTTACCACTATCATTTTGGTGTTATGCTTTAGAGATGGCTACATCCACATTAAATAGGGAACCATCTAAAACCGTTGAGACGACACCATGCCAACTTTGGTTTGGCAAGAAACCAAAGCTGTCGTTTCTTAAAGTTTGGGGTTGCGATGCTTATGTGAAAAAGATTCAACCTGATAAGCTCGAACCCAAATCGGAGATGTGCATCTTCATAGGATACCCAAAAGAAACTGTTGGGTACACCTTCTATCATAGATCCGAAGGCAAGATCTTGTTGCTAAGAATGGATCCTTTCTAGAGAAGGAGTTTCTCTCGAAAGAAGTGAGTGGGAGGAAAGTAGAACTTGATGAGGTAATTGTACCTTCTCTCGAATTGGAAAGTAGTACATCACAGAAATCAGTTTTAGTGATGCCTACACCAATTAGTGAGGAAGTTAATTTTAATGATCATGAAACTTCAGATCAAGTTACTACCGAACCTCGTAGGTCAACCAGAGTACGTTCCGCACCAGAGTGGTATGGTAATCCTGTTCTGGAAGTCATGTTACTAGACCATGATGAACCTACGAACTATGAGGAAGCGATGATTCTCCAACGTATCTACTTTTCCAAACACTTTTTCCCTTGTTTTGGACTCTAACTTGCATGATTTGAATGGAACTAACCCGGACTTACGCTGTTTTCAGCAGAATTGCCATGGTGTTATTTTTGTGCAGAAATAAAAGTTCTCGGTATGACCTGAAACTTCACGGAGAATATTTTTGGAATTAATAAAAAATACTGGCGAAAGAATTAACACCAGGGGGCCCACACCCTGTCCACGAGGGTGGAGGGTGTGACGCCCCCGATTCAATCGTACACTAATCATACATGCAAATGTGTACGATCAAGATCAGGGACTCAAAGGAAGATATCACAACACAACTCTAGACACAAATTGAAAAAAATACAAGCTTCATATTACAAGCCAGGGGCCTCGAGGGCTCGAATACAAGCTCGATACACAAGAGTCAGCGGAAGCAACAATATCTGAGTACAGACATAAGTTAAGCAAGGATGCCTTAAGAAGGCTAGCACAAAAGCAACAATGATCGAAGAGGCAAGGCCTCCTGCCTGGGACCTCCTAACTACTCCTGGTCGTCGGCGGTCTCCACGTAGTAGCATACGTCGGCGGTGGCATCTAGCTCCAGGGGTCCACCATCTGGTTGCATCAACCGGAAAGAAGAAGGAAGGGGGAAAAGGGGTAGCAAAGCAACCGTGAGTACTCATCCAAAGTACTCGCAAGCATCAGATCTATACTAAGTATGCATTGGTATCAAATGGAAGGGTTGTATCTGTGGACTGAACTGCAGAATGCCAGAATAGGGGGGGAATGCCTAGCCTATCGAAGACTAGCATCTTCAAGCAGCTCCAAGCATCTTGCAGCATGTAGAAGAGTAAAGAATAACAGTTTATATTTAACAATCATGTTGTAGCATCAACGCTCAGAGATCCTTCCTCGACTCCCTACGAGAAAGCAATCCCGGAACCACATATCCATCACATATCTCAAGTATCCATTTCTAGTTATATAAGATCTGGATACAAGTCTGAACGTCCATTACCGTGGACACGGTATTCGAATATATAACTTATGCAGGGTTGCACCACGTTACCCAACACACTTGATCACTCTGGCCGGACACACCTTTCTGGGGTCAATGCCCGGCCTCGGAAGATCAACACGTCGCGGCCCTACCTAGGCTCAGCAGAGAGGTCCCCGTCGGTCTACATCCTAAGCACTCCGGGGTCTGGGCCCATCGCCCATTGCACTCCGGGTCGTTGTGTGCAGGGTGGATACCAGCACCACCCGTGTAGTGGATGGCACGATCCGACCGTGCCACAATGCTGAACTGGACATCTGACAAAGCTTCGGCTGATACTGCGACGTCGAGGCCCATATCTATTCTCGCGTGGTGGCTAGTGCGTAAAGGCCAGAGGCCAACTCAGAACAAATACCCAAACCTGTTAGTGCATTGGGGGCTCGCGGGGACGAGCAGAGACTCATGATAATGTGACCCCGTCGCCCCGTCTCATGGACTTACGGCAAGGGCCCAGAATGCCCGGCCGTGCCACGTGGAAAACTCGCGGGTGCTCAACGGGCCCGCCCGACTTCCACATCAACTCGCGGGTACCCCTTAGGGCCGACCCGACTTCAACAATGGTCTCAAGTAAAATCCGGGTAACGGTGTGTCCAAACATCAAAGGGAAAACCCGAGGAATCACCCACGGAGGATTCCACTCGATGTAATCATCAAGGTGAACGTAAGAGGATCCACCCTCGAGGTTCACACTTGAGGTGTTGCACGACAGAGCCGTATCGGGAATAGTGAAAGAGGAACCACCCTCGATGACCACGACCGAATAGCTACACTACAGAATTATCATCAGGAGTGCGTTATGAGGGATCACCCTCGGCACTCGATAGTAGCTCTGCATAGTCGAGCAACTAAAGGGGCGTGATGTGATGTGAGGTGTCAGGCTCTGGTTATCGATCACGTTGATCGAGTCGTCGAAGATGAAGCAGGAGCAACAAGAACAAGGTGGGGGTCATTGATGGATCTCTAACCAACCTATACTAAGAAGTTTAGGGTAAGCAGGTAGGTAACAATAGCAGGTACAAAAGCAGTCTATGCATCAGAATAGGAGCAATCAATAACAGTAGCAAAATTTATGCAAGCATGAGAGAATGGAATGGGCGATATCGGGATGATCAAAGGGGGGGCTTGCCTGGAAGCTCCGCTGAAAGGGAAGAAGGGTCGTCGTCGACGTAGTCGATCATAGGGACATCAACAGCAGTCTCGGGGTCTACCGGAGAAGAAGAGGGGGAAGAAACAATAAATACAGAGCAAACAAGTGCAATACTATGCATGACAAGTCAAATGCAGCGCTAGGGGTGATCTAACGCAGTACTACACGCTACCGGCAAAGGGAGAAACATCCGGGGAAGCTTTCCCGAAGTTTGGCATTTTTGGACAGATGAAACGGAGGGGGAAGGTTGCATGTTTGTTATGCTAGGGACGTGTGGCGGACGAATGGACTGCGTATTCGGATTCGTCTCGTCGATCTGAGCAACTTTCATGTATAAAACTTTTTCATCCGAGTTATGGATTATTTTCTAAGATTTTTCAAAGTTTTAAACAATTTCTGAATTTATTATTAATTCGAAATTAATTGTTAAAATGCTAGGGGCACCCAGATCTGTGTATACAGAAGTGTACCAGAGGGTGACATGTGGGTCAAGGGGGTCCCAGTTGACCAGTCAACGTTTGACTGGTCAACAGGGGGTGGGGCCCCCTGTCATTGACTGTTACATTAACTAACTAGTTAATTTAGTCTAGCTAGGCTATTAGGCTAATAAACTTTAATTAGCTAATTTAATTAAACATTTAACTAATAAATTAATTATTTTTATTAATCTATATTTTGTTACATTTCTTTTTTTTTAGACAGTGGCTGGGCCCGCCTGTCAAAGGCCCATTGGCCATAGCATGCACTGGGCTATCGGGTGGGCGGATGCTGGCGCCCGCACCCGAGGGGCAACAGAGGGCGCCGGCAGAGGGCTCTGGCCGGCCAACTCCGACGGCCGTTGGGGGCGCCGGCGAGCGCGTTGGAGAGCCCGCGAAGTGGCGCATCGGATGGGGGGGGGTACAGAGGCGATCTGCTGAGGCGCCGGTGTTGAGCGAGGCGGCCCAGGGCGAGCAGCGGGCTAGCGGCGGTGCGGCAGAGCTGCTCAGGCGACGACAGCGCGGGTGGAGCAGAGCCGCGGCGTCGGGCTATGCAGAGTAGCGGCGGGAGGGAACGAGGCGCGAGCGGCGACGGCACGGCCACGCGCGCGTGCGCGGGCCTGGCAGCTGCAGCACGCAGGCGGTGGCCGCGTCAGGCGAGGCGGGGGAGCGTCCGCGAGCAGCACTCGGGCGTGCGAAGGCGGGTGCCGGGGTGGAGCGGCCAGGAGGAGCGTGAGCGCGGCCGAAGTGGCAAGGCGGGTGGCACGGGGAGGGGCTTGCGGGCGCGAGCGAGGCCGGCGTGGCTGGCGAGCCGCTGGCGCAGGGCAGCAGCACGCGGCGCTCGGGGGTGCGTGGGCACAGGGATAGGAGCTACAGGCGGGCGCGAAGACGAGAAGCAAAACAAAGAAGGGGAAACGAAGCTCACCGGGTGGCTCAAGAAAGGCCGGCGACAGTTTTGTAGCAGCAGTCGGTGGCGGGATTCGTCGGAGAAGAGACGGCAGCCGAAGACGAGGACGAGCTCGATCACGTCGCTGCCGTGCACGCTGTCTCCAGAGGATAGCACCAGACGAAGAGGAAGAAGCAGACGGAGCTCGTGGACAAGATCTGCGAGCGCGGAACGCCGGTGGCCGCGTGACCGGAGCGGCGTGGCGAAGGCTGCGTTTGGGTGACGGATCTGGAGGCGGGGATGGAGAGGTGGAGAAGGCGAGGGAAAAATATCTACGCAGGGGGGAAGTGGAGCTGATGAGGCGGAGAGGGGGGGCTCGTCCTTATCCCCGGCGCTGCCGGCGAGGGGGTTCGACAGCGACTAGCCGCTCGGTCGGATGAGCAGTGTCGGGGGAGGGAACGACCGCAAGGGGGAAGTGGGATGGGCCAGCTCTAGTGGGCTAAGGCCCTGGGAACAGGGGGTGTTTTATTTTCTATTTTGCTTTTTTTCATTTGTTTCTGTTTCATTTGTTTTAGGGCACTAAGCCAGTTTATAAAAAGTTGGTTCACCACCAATATTAAGAATTGAATATTTTTCACATGATCAACATTTTAGTTTGCATGTTTGACAAAATTTGAAATCTGACTTTAAACTCGGTTTTAATTCGAATTGTGATTTGGATCAAACAGAGATTAGCAACAGTAACATGATCACATGGCACCAATAACAGGGTTTTACTGTAGCATAATTATCCGGGCGTTACAGAGGGCGCGCCCCCTGCCTCGTGGGCCCCCTGAGGCTCCACCGACCTCAACTCCAACTCTATATATTCACGTTCGGGGAGAAAAAAAACCCAGAGAGAAGTATTCATCGCGTTTTACAATATGGAGCCGCTGCCAAGCCTAATCTCTCTCAGGAGGGCTGATCTGGAGTCCGTTCGGGGCTCCGGAGAGGGGAATCCGTCGCCATCATCATCAACCTTCCTCCATCACCAATTTCATGATGCTCACCGCCGTGTGTGAGTAATTCCATCGTAGGCTTGCTGGACGGTGATGGGTTGGATGAGATTTACCATGTAATCGAGTTAGTTTTGTTAGGGTTTGATTCCTAGTATCCATTATGTTCTGAGATTGATGTTGCTATGACTTTGCTATGCTTAATGCTTGTCACTAGGGCCCGAGTGCCATGATTTCAGATCTGAACCTATTATGTTTTCATGAATATATGTGAGTTCTTGATCCTATCTTGCAAGTCAATAGTCACCTACTATGTGTTATGATCCGGTAACCCCGAAGTGACAATAATCGGGACCACTCCCGGTGATGACCGTAGTTTGAGGAGTTCATGTATTCACTAAGTGTTAATGCTTTGGTCCGGTACTCTATTAAAAGGAGGCCTTAATATGCCTTAGTTTCCACTAGGACCCCGCTGCCACGGGACGGTAGGACAAAAGATGCCATGCAAGTTCTTTTCCATAAGCACATATGACTATATTCGGAATACATGCCTACATTACATCGATGAACTGGAGCTAGTTCTGTGTCATCCTATGTTATAACTGTTGCATGAGGAATCGCGTCCGACATAATTATCCATCACTGATCCATCGCCTACGAGCTTTTCACATATTGATCTTTGCTTAGTTACTTTACCGTTGCCACTGTTACAATTACTACAAAACTGCTACTGTTAGTTTTGCCACCGTTACCGTTACTTCCATACTACTTTGCTACTAAATACTTTGCTGTATATATTAAGTTTTCTAGGTGTGGTTGAATTGACAACTCAACTGCTAATACTTGATAATATTCTTTGGCTCCCCTTGTGTCGAATCAACAAATTTGGGTTGAATACTCTACCCTCGAAAACTGTTGCGATCCCCTATACTTGTGGGTTATCAAGACTATTTTCTAGCGCCGTTGCCGGGGAGCATAGCTCTATTCTTTGAGTCACTTGGGATTTATATCTGCTGATCACTATGAGGAACTTGAAAGACGAAAAAACCAAGATTTATCCCTCAACTACGAGGGGAGGTAAGGAACTGCCACCTAGCTCTGCACTTGATTCACCTTCTGTTATGAGTAAATTTGCGACACCTACACCTGCTATTGATTCTGATAGGTCGCATGTTATTGATGATGCCACTTCTCCTATGCATGATACTTATGATGAAATTATTTCAATGCTTGATAATACTGTGCCATTAGGTAAATTTCTTGATGAACAACTTGCTAGGGTTAGAGAGAATGAAATTATTGAAACTGATAATATTGATGAAAGTGATGAAGGAAATATGCCCTAGAGGCAATAATAAAGTTATTATTTATTTCCTTATATCATGATAAATGTTTATTATTCATGCCAGAATTGTATTAACCGGAAACATGATACATGTGTGAATACATAGACAAACAGAGTGTCACTAGTATGCCTCTACTTGACTAGCTCGTTGATCAAAGATGGTTATGTTTCCTAGCCATAAAAAAAGAGTTGTCATTTGATTAACGGGATTACATAATTTGGAGAATGATGTGATTGACATGACCCATTCCGTTAGCTTAGCACTTGATCGTTTAGTATGTTGCTATTGCTTTCTTCATGACTTATACATGTTCCTATGACTATGAGATTATGCAACTCCCGTTTACCGGAGGAACACTTTGTGTGCTACCAAATGTCACAATGTAACTGGGTGATTATAAAGGTTCTCTACAGGTGTCTCCGAAGGTACTTGTTGGGTTGGCGTATTTCGAGATTAGGATTTGTCACTCCGATTGTCGGAGAGGTATCTCTGGGCCCACTCGGTAATGCACATCACTATAAGCCTTGCAAGCATTGCAACTAATGAGTTAGTTGCGGGATGATGTATTACGGAACGAGTAAAGAGACTTGCCGGTAACGAGATTGAACTAGCTATTGAGATACCGACGATCGAATCTCGGGCAAGTAACATACCGATGACAAAGGAAACAACGTATGTTGTTATGCGGTTTGACCGATAAAGATCTTCGTAGAATATGTGGGAGCCAATATGAGCATCCAGGTTCCGCTATTTGTTATTGAACGGAGATGTGTCTCGGTCATGTCTACATAGTTCTCGAACCCGTAGGGTCCGCACGCTTAAAGTTCGATGACGGTTATATTATGAGTTTATGTGATTTGATGAACCGAAGGTAGTTCGGAGTCCCGGATGAGATCGGGGACATGACGAGGAGTCTCGAAATGGTCGAGACGTAAAGATCGATATATTGGACGACTATATTCGGACATCGGAAAGGTTCTGAGTGGTTTGGGTATTTATCGGAGTACCGGAGAGTTACGGGAATTCGCCACGGAGTATATGGGCCTTATTGGGCTTTTAGGGAAAGAGAGAGAGGCAGGACGCGCCCCCCCAAGGCCTAGTCTGAATTGGACTAAGGGGAGGGGCTGCGCCCCCTCCTTCCTTCTCTTCTCTCTTCCCTTTCCTTGACTCCTACTCCTACTACTTGGAAGGGGGCGGGGGGGGGGGGGGGGGGGGGAATCCTACTCCCGGTGGGAGTAGGACTCCTCCAGGGCGCGCCATAGGGGCCGGCCCTCTCCCGCCTCCTCCACTCCTTTATATACGTGGCCAGGGGGCACCCCATAGACACAACAATTGATCCCTTGGATCTCTTAGCCGTGTGCGGTGCCCCCTCCACAATAATCCACCTCGGTCATATCGTGGTGGTGCTTAGGCGAAGCCCTGCGTCAGTAGAACATCATCATCGTCACCACGCCGTCGTGCTGACGGAACTCTCCCTCAAAGCTCGGCTGGATCGGAGTTCGAGGGACGTCATCGAGTTGAACGTGTGCTAAACTCGGAGGTGCCGTGCATTCGGTACTTGATCGGTCAGATCGTGAAGACGTATGACTACATCAACCGCATTGTCCTAACACTTCCGCTTTCGGTCTACGAGGGTACGTGGACACACTCTCCCCTCTCGTTGCTATGCATCACCATGATCTTGCGTGTGCGTAGGATTTTTTTTGAAATTACTACGTTCCCCAACAGTGGTATCAGAGCCAGGTTTTATGCGTAGATGTTATATGCACGAGTAGAACACAAGTGAGTTATGGGCGATATAAGTCATACTGCTTACCAGCATGTCACACTTTGGTTCGGCGGTATTGTTGGATGAAGCGGCCCGCGCCAACATTACGCGTACGCTTACGCGAGACTGGTTTTACCGCCGTGCTTTGCACACAGGTGACTAGCGGGTGTTAGTTTCTCCAACTTTAGTTGAACTGAGTGTGGCTATGCCCGGTCCTTGAGAAGGTTAAAATATCACTAACTTGACGAACTATCATTGTTGTTTTGATGCATAGGTAAGAACGGTTCTTGCTCAGCCCGTAGCAGCCACGTAAAACTTGCAACAACAAAGTAGAGGACGTCTAACTTGTTTTTGCAGGGCATGTTGTGATGTGATATGGTCAAGGCATGATGCTATATTTTATTGTATGAGATGATCATGTTTTGTAACCGAGTTATCGGCAACTGGCAGGAGCCATATGGTTGTCGCTTTATTGTGTGCATTGCAATCGCCCTGTAATTGCTTTACTTTATCACTAAGCGGTAGCGATAGTCGTAGAAGCAATAGTTGGCGATACGACAACGATGCTACGATGGAGATCAAGGTGTCACGCCGGTGACGATGGTGATCATGATGGTGCTTCGGAGATGGAGATCACAAACACAAGATGATGATGGCCATATCATATCACTTATATTGATTGCATGTGATGTTTATCTTTTATGCATCTTATTTTGCTTTGATTGACGGTAGCATTATAAGATGATCTCTCACTAAATTTCAAGATAAAAAGTGTTCTCCCTGAGTATGCACCGTTACCAAAGTTCGTCGTGCCCAGACACCACGTGATGATCGGGTGTGATAAGTTCTACATCCATCTACAACGGGTGCAAGCCAGTTTTGCACACGCAGAATACTCAGGTTAAACTTGACGAGCCTAGCATATGCAGATATGGCCTCGGAACACTGAGACCGAAAGGTCGAGCGTGAATCATATACTCCCTCCGTCCCAAAATTCTCGTCTTAGATTTGTCTAGATACGGATGTATATAACACTAAAACGTAACTAGATACATCCGTATTTAGAAAAATCTAAGACAAGAATTTTGGGATAGAGGGAGTAGTAGATATGATCAACATAGTGATGTTCACCATTGAAAACTACTCCATTTCACGTGATGATCGGTTATGGTTTAGTTGATTTGGATCACGTGATCATTTAGATGACTAGAGGGATGCCTATCTAAGTGGGAGTTCTTAAGTAATTTGATTAATTGAACTTTAATTTATCATGAACTTAGTCCTGGTAGTATTAGCATATCTATGTTGTAGATCAATAGCTCGCGTTTAGCTGTCCTGTCTTATTTTTGATATGTTCCTAGAGAAAACTAAGTTGAAAGATGTTAGTAGCAATTATGCGGATTGGATCCGTGATCTGAGGTTTATCCTCATTGATGCACAGAAGAATTATGTCCTTGATGCACCGCTAGATGACAAACCTATTGCAGGAGCAGATGCAGACGTTATGAACGTTTGGCTAGCTCGATATGATGACTACTTGATAGTTTAGTGCACCATGCTTAACAGCTTAGAATCGGGACTTCAAAGACGTTTTGAACGTCATGGACCATATGAGATGTTCCAGGAGTTCAAGTTAATATTTCAAGCAAATACCCAAGTTGAGAGATATGAAGTCTCCAACAAGTTCTATAGCTAAAAGATGGAGGAGAATAGCTCAAGCAGTGAGCATGTGCTCAGATTGTCTGAGTACTACAATCACTTGAATCAAGTGGGAGTTAATCTTCCATATAAGATAGTGATTGACAGAGTTCTCTAGTCACTATCACCAAGTTACTAGAACTTCGTGATGAACTATAATATGCAAGGGATAACGGGAACGATTCCCAAGCTCTTCGTGATGCCGAAATCGACGAAGGTAGAAATCAAGAAAAAGCATCAAGTGTTGATGGTTGACAAGACCACTAGTTTCAAGAAAAGGGCAAAGGGAAGAAGGGGAACTTCAAGAAGAACGGCAAGCAAGTTGCTGCTCAAGTAAAGAAGCCCAAGTCTGGACCTAAGCCTGAGACTAAGTGCTTCTACTGCAAAGGGACTGGTCACTGGAAGCGGAACTGCCCCAAGTATTTGGCGGATAAGAAGGATGGCAAAGTGAACAAAGGTATATTTGATATACATGTTATTGATGTGTAGTTTACTAGTGTTTATAGCAACCCCTCAGTATTTGATACTAGTTCAGTTGCTAAGAGTAGTAACTCGAAACGGGATTTGCAGAATGAACAGAGACTAGTTAAGGGTGAAGTGACGATATGTGTTGGAAGTGGTTCCAAGATTGATATGATCATCATCGTACACTCCCTATACTTTCGGGATTAGTGTTGAACCTAAATAAGTGTTATTTGGTGTTTGCGTTGAGCATGAATATGATTTGATCATGTTTATTGCAATGCGGTTACTCATGTAAGCTAGAGAATAATTGTTGTTCTGTTTGCATGAATAAAACCTTCTATGGTCATACACCCAATGAAAATGGTTTGTTGGATCTCGATCGTGGTGATGCACATTTTCATAATATTGAAGCCAAAAGATGCAAAGTTAATAATGATAGTGCAACTTATTTGTGGCACTACCATTTAGGTCATATTGGTGTAAAGCGCATGAAGAAACTCCATGCTAATGGACTTTTGGAATCACTTGATTATGAATCACTTGATGCTTGCGAACCATGCCTCATGGGCAAGATGACTAAGACTCTGTTCTCCGGAACAATGGAGCGAGCAACATATTTGTTGGAAATCATACATACTGATGTATGTGGTCCGATGAATATTGCGGCTCGCGGCGGGTATCATTATTTTCTGACCTTCACAGATGATTTGAGCAGATATGGGTATATCTACTTGATGAAACATAAGTTTGAAACATTTGAAAAGTTCATATAATTTCAGAGTGAAGTGGAAAATCATCGTAACAAGAAAATAAAGTTTCTACGATCTGATCGTGGAGGAGAATATTTGAGTTACGAGTTTGGTCCTCAGTTGAAACAATGCGGAATAGTTTCGCAACTCACACCACCTGGAACACCACAGCGTAAAGGTGTGTCCGAACATCGTAACCGTACTTTATTAGATATGGTGCAATCTATGATGTCTCTTACCAATTTACCACTATCGTTTTGGGGTTATGCATTAGAGACAGCTGCATTCACGTTAAATACGGCACCATCTAAATCCGTTGAGACGACACCTTATGAACTTTGGTTGGGCAAGAAACCAAAAGTTGTTGTTTCTTAAAATTTGGGGTTGCGATGCTTATGTGAAAGAGTTTCATCCTAATAAGCTCAAACCCAAATTGGAGAAATGTGTCTTCATAGGATACCCAAAGGAGACAGTTGGGTACACCTTCTATCACAGATCCGAAGGCAAGATATTCGTTGCTTATAATGGATCCTTTCTAGAGAAGGAGTTTCTCGCGAAAGAAGTGAGTGGGAGGAAAGTATAACTTGATGAGGTAACTGTACCTGCTCCCTTATTGGAAAGTAGTTCACCACAGAAATTTGTTCCTGTGACTCCTACACCAATTAGTGAGGAAGCTAATGATGATGATCATGTAACTTCAGATCAAGTTACTACTGAACCTCATAGGTCAACCAGAGTGGATCCGCACGAGAGTGGTACGGTAATCCTGTTCTGGAGGTCATGTTACTTGCCCATGACGAACCTACGAACTATGAGGAAGTGATGATGAGCCCAGATTCCGCGAAATGGCTTGAGGCCATGAAATCTGAGATGGGATCCATGTATGAGAACAAAGTGTGGACTTTGGTTGACTTGCCCGATGATCGGCAAGCCATAGAAAATAAATGGATCTTCAAGAGGAAGACGTACGCTGTTAGTAATGTTACTATCTACAAAGCTAGAATTTTCGCAAAAGGTTTTCGACAAGTTCAAGGTGTTGACTACGATGAGAGTTTCTCACTCGTATCTATGCTTAAGTCTGTCCGAATCATGTTAGCAATTGCCGCATTTTATGAAATCTGGCAAATGGATAAACAAAACTGCATTCCTTAATGGATTTATTAAAGAAGAGTTGCATATGATGCAACCAGAAGGTTTTGTCAATCCTCAAGGTGCTAACAAAATATGCAAACTCCAGCGATCCATCTATGGACTGGTGCAAGCATCTCAGAGTTGGAATATACGCTTTGATAAGTTGATCAAAGCATATAGTTTTATACAGACTTGCGGTGAAGCCTATATTTATAAGAAAGTGAGTGGGAGCACTACAACATTTCTGATAAGTATATGTGAATGACATATTGTTGATCGGAAATAATGTTGAATTATTCTGCAAAGCATAAAGGAGTGTTTGAAAGGAGTTTTTCAAAGAAAGACCTCGGTGAAGCTGCTTACATATCGAGCATCGAGATCTATAGAGATAGATCAAGACGCTTGATAAGTTTTTTCAATGAGTACATACCTTGACAAGATTTTGAAGTAGTTCAAAATGGAACAGTCAAAGAAAGAGTTCTTGCCTGTGTTACAAGGTGTGAAATTGAGTAAGACTCAAAGCCCGACCACGGCAGAAGATAGAAAGAGAATGAAAGTCATTCCCTATGCCTCAGCCATATGTTCTATAAAGTATGCCATGCTGTGTACCATATCTATTGTATACCCTACACTGATTTTGGCAAGGGAGTACAATAGTGATCTAGGAGTAGATCACTGGACAGCGATCAAAATTATCCTTAGTGGAATAAGGATATGTTTCTCGATTATGGAGGTGACAGAAAGGTTCGTCGTAAAGGGTTACGTCGATACAAGTTTTGACACTGATCCAGATGACTCTAAGTCTCAATATGGATACATATTGAAAGTGGGAGCAATTAGCTAGAGTAGCTCCGTGCAGAGCATTGTTGACATCGAAATTTGCAAAATACATACGGATCTGAATGTGGCAGACCTGTTGACTAAACTTCTCTCACAAGCAAAACATGATCACACCTTAGTACTCTTTCGGTGTTAATCACATAGCGATGTGAACTAGATTATTGACTCTAGTAAACCCTTTGGGTGTTGGTCACATGACGATGTGAACTATGGGTGTTAATCACATGGTGATGTGAACTATTGGTGTTAAATCACATGGTGCTGTGAACTAGATTATTGACTATGCAAGTGGGAGACTGAAGGAAATATGCCCTAGAGGCAATAATAAAGTTATTATTTATTTCCTTATATCATGATAAATGTTTATTATTCATGCTAGAATTGTATTAACCGGAAACATGATACATGTGTGAATACATAGACAAACAGAGTGTCACTAGTATGCCTCTACTTGACTAGCTCGTTGATCAAAGATGGTTATGTTTCCTAGCCATAGACAAAGAGTTGTCATTTGATTAACGGGATCACATCATTAGGAGAATGATGTGATTGACATGACCCATTCCATTAGCTTAGCACTTGATCGTTTAGTATGTTGCTATTGCTTTCTTCATGACTTATACATGTTCCTATGACTATGAGATTATGCAACTCCCGTTTACCGGAGGAACACATTGTGTGCTACCAAACGTCACAACGTAACTGGGTGATTATAAAGGTGCTCTACAGGTGTCTTCAAAGGTACTTGTTGGGTTGGCGTATTTCGAGATTAGGATTTGTCACTTCGATTATCGGAGAGGTATCTCTGGGCCCACTCGGTAATGCACATCACTATAAGCCTTGCAAGCATTGCAACTAATGAGTTAGTTGCAGGATGATGTATTACGGAACGAGTAAAGAGACTTGCCGGTAACGAGATTGAACTAGGTATTGAGATACCGACGATCGAATCTCGGGCAAGTAACATACCGATGACAAAGGGAACAACGTATGTTGTTATGCGGTTTGACCGATAAACATCTTCGTAGAATATGTGGGAGCCAATATGAGCATCCAGGTTCCACTATTGGTTATTGACCGGAGACGTGTATCGGTCATGTCTACATAGTTCTCGAACCCGTAGGGTCCACACGCTTAAAGTTCGATGACGGTTATATTATGAGTTTATGTGATTTGATGTACCGAAGGTAGTTCGGAGTCCCGGATGAGATCGGGGACATGACGAGGAGTCTCGAAATGGTTGAGACGTAAAGATCGATATATTGGACGACTATATTCGGACATCGGAAAGGTTCTGAGTGGTTCGGGTATTTATCGGAGTACCGGAGAGTTACGAGAATTCGCCGGGGAGTATATGGGCCTTATTGGGCTTTTAGGGAAAGAGAGAGAGGCAGGCCGCACGCCCCCCAAGGCCTAGTCCGAATTGGACTAAGGGGAGGGGCTGCGCCCCCTCCTTCCTCCTCTTCTCTCTTCCCTTTCCTTGACTCCTACTCCTACTACTTGGGAGGGGGGAATCCTACTCCCGGTGGGAGTAGGACTCCTCCAGGGCGCGCCATAGGGGCCGGCCCTCTCCCGCCTCCTCCACTCCTTTATATACGTGGCCAGGGGGCACCCCATAGACACAACAATTGATCCCTTGGATCTCTTAGCTGTGTGCGATGCCCCCCTCCACCATAATCCACCTCGGTCATATTGTAGTGGTGCTTAGGCGAAGCCCTGCGTCGGTAGAACATCATCATCGTCACCATGCCGTCGTGCTGACGGAACTCTCCCTCAAAGCTCGGCTGGATCGGAGTTCGAGGGACGTCATCGAGTTGAACGTGTGCTGAACTCAGAGGTGCCGTGCGTTCGGTACTTGATCGGTCGGATCGTGAAGACGTACGACTACATCAACCGCGTTGTGCTAACGCTTCCGTTTTTGGTCTATGAGGGTACGTGGACACACTCTCCCCTCTCGTTGCTATGCATCACCATGATCTTGCGTGTGCGTAGGAATTTTTTTGAAATTACTACGTTCCCCAACAAGTGATGATGAAGATTCTCCCCCTAGATATGAATTGCGTGATGTACCTGAGGGTTATGTTATGGATGAAGAAACTGCTAGAGACTTTTTTGCTTGCAACGATAGATATGATCTTAAGAAACTGTTAGCTAAGCTGAAAGAAAAATCCTTGAATGCTAGAATGAAATATGACCCTGCTTTTGCTACTTCACCTATCTGTATTTTCGATAAGGATTATGATTTCTCTGTCGATCCTGAGATAATTACTTTGGTTGAATCTGATCCTTTCTATGGCTATGAATCTGAAACTGTTGTGGCACATCTTAGTAAATTGAATGATATAGCCACCCTATTCACTCATGAGAAAAAAATTCGCTAGTACTATATCCTTAAATTATTTCCGTTCTCATTAAAGGGTGATGCTAAAACATGGTTTAATTCCCTTGATCCTGGTTGCGTGCGTAGTCCCCAGGATATGATTTATTACTTCTCTGCTAAATATTTGCCCGCTCATAAGAAACAAGCTGCCTTAAGGGAAATATATATGTGCAAATTGAAGAAGAGAGTCTCCCACAAGCTTGGGGGAGGCTTCTCCGATTACTTAATGCTTTGCCTGATCATCCTCTCAAGAAAAATGAAATACTTGATATCTTTTATAATGGACTAACCGATGCTTCCAGAGACCACCTGGATAGTTGTGTTGGTTGTGTATTCAGGGAAAGAACTGCTGAGCAA
Source organism: Triticum aestivum (assembly GCF_018294505.1). NCBI lineage: Eukaryota > Viridiplantae > Streptophyta > Magnoliopsida > Poales > Poaceae > Triticum > Triticum aestivum. The sequence goes on along the minus strand of NC_057808.1, from coordinate 107,792,225 downwards.
GCTGAATTGCTATTGAATAATATATTGAGTAATGATAATGATTGGCCACTTCCTGAACTAACTCCTAAGCCAACTCCGAAGAAAAGGGGTATTCTATTCCTCAATCCTGAAGATATGCAAGAGACAAAGAAATCTATGAAAGAAAAGGGTATTAAAGCTGAAGATGTTAATAATTTACCACCTATTGAAGAAATACATGGTCTTGATAACCCGACACATGTAGTAAAGGTAAATTCTCTCTATAGATTTGATGAAGGTGATATTCCTTGTTATAAGTCTGCTAGCCAGTGCTTAGATGAGTTTGATAATTTTATTGTTAAACAATAAAACTTCAATGCTTATGTTGGTAGACAATTGAAATGTAATGCTTATATGATTGAACACTTGAGTGATTATATGTCTAGAGTTAAGGGTGAACTTAAACTTATTAGTAAACATGCTTCTATGGTTACCACTCAAGTAGAACAAGTGCTTAAAACTCAAAATGATTTGCTCAATGAATTAAATAATAAGAAAAATGATAATGCTGTTAGAGTTGTGACTAGAGGGGGTAGGATGACTCAGGAACCTTTGTATCCTGAGGGCCACCCTAAGATAATTGAGCAAGATTCTTAGAGAACTAATGTTGATACACCAAGTCCTTTTAAAAAGAAGAAAAAGAAAAATGATAGGACTTTGCATGCTTCTACTGAACCTGTTGTTGACACACCTGAGAATCCCAATGATATTTCTATTTCTGATGCTGAAACACAATCTGGTAATGAACATGGACCAAGTGATAATATTAATGATGATGTTCATGATGATGCTCAACCTAGCAATGACAATGATGTAGATATTGAACCTGCTGTTGATCTTGATAACCCACAATCAAAGAATCAACGTTATGATAAGAGAGACTTCGTTGCTAGGAAGCGCGGTAAAGAAAGAGAACCATGGGCTCAGAAACCCATGCCTTTTCCTCCTAAACCATCCAAGAAAAAGGATGATGAGGATTTTGAGCGCTTTGCTGAAATGATTAGACCTATCTTTTTGCGTAAGCGTTTGATTGATATGCTTAAAATGAATCCTTATGCTAAGTATATGAAAGATATTGTTACAAATAAAAGAAAGATACCAGAAGCTGGAATTTCCACCATGCTTGCTAATTATACTTTTAAGGGTGGAATACCAAAGATACTTGGAGATCCAGGAGTACCAACTATACCATGCTCCATTAAAAGAAAATATGTTAAAACTGCTTTATGTGATCTCGGAGCCGCTGTTAGTGTTATGCCTCTCTCTTTATATCGTAGACTTGATTTGAATAAGTTGACACCTACTGAAATATCTTTGCAAATGGCCGATAAATCAACTGCTATACCTGTCGGTATTTGTGAGGATGTGCTTGTTGTGGTTGCAAATGTCACTATTTTAACGGACTTTGTTATTCTTGATATTCCCGAGGACGATAGTATGTCTATTATTCTTGGTAGACCCTTTTTGAATACTGCAGGGGCTGTTACTGATTGCAACAAAGGCAATGTCACTTTTCATGTTAATGGTAATGATAATACGGTACACTTTCCGAGGAAACAACCTCAAGTCCACAATATAAATTCTATTGGAAAAATTTCAACAATCACTATTGGAGGTTTTGAATTTCCTCTTCCTACTCTCAAGAAGAAATATGATATTCTTATTGTTGGGGACATTCATATGCCCGTTGAGGTAACTTAGTGTTATTCGAAAATTCTCCGGTTTCATGCGATTCGGAAAGAGTTTGTTAGCAAGACTTGATCAACCTTGTTAGTGGATTCCTTTTGATGAGCATGGGATGGATGAAGTTAGAAAGAACAACTCTTTGTACCCTCCTTTTACTTTCTATTATTTAGATTAAATAAAGCAAAAATAGTATTGTAACATCCCAAAATTCTAAATTTTGGAATGTTATAATAAATAGATAGATTTGATTTTATTGTTTGACTGTTGTGTGATTGGTTGAGTGAAATTCGAATTCTTTTTGAAAGTTAAATAAGAGGGAATAAAAGGACTTTCCCAAACTTTCATTTTTGCTTTTATGATCTCCGTGAATTCAAATTCTGTTCACCACAAAAACCTGGAGAGAAGATGACATGACTTCTTCCATTTATTTAAATGACAAGTGGTGTGGAAAATATTTGAATTTCATTTGAAAATAATTCCAATTCTCAAACTTTATGCAACTCAATGATTTTCACGAGAGAAGAGAAAATGACTTCTTCAAAATATATGAAATACGAGTTGAGAGTTTCAAAGATCAAATTCAAAGTCCTTTTGGAAATTATTTTCAATTTGGAGATATTTGGGTTTATTCAAATTATTTTTCTCCAAAAATAAAATATATAGAAAATAGGGTAACATGATTCCCTACGTCAGAAAATAGGAGAGCAATAAATTTGAATTAATTTTGGTATTTTTAAAATGATTTTATTGAGTTTTTATTGCACCAGTAGCACTGCTTGATTTATTTAAAATTTTGTGGATTTTATTTTATTCTAGAAAAATGTTCACGCTGTAGGAAATCTTTTTCTGAAAATTTTGATACATTATATGCCCATATAATATTTTTATTTATTTTGTTTTTATTATTTTTGTTTGTCAGAGAAAATGTAAGAAAAAAACGTTCCGCCGAGTGGGCCGGCCCCGCTCCAAACGGGCCAGGCCAAAGCCCAGCGCGCCGCGCTGCTCGTCCCCGAGCTCGGGACGAAGTCCCGAGCACCGCCGCCTCGACGTCCGTGCCGCCTCCGGACTCTGCGCCTCCCCCTTGCCCCTCCCGCACGCCACCTTGCCCCCCTCCTTAAATACCTCGCCCCGGGCCCCGCCTCTCTCTCCTTTTCCCGTTTTCGCCGCCGCCGCCTCTCCTCGACTCGCCGCAACCGCCGCCGCTGGCGAGATCTGTCGCAGCCGCGCCTCGTCGCCGCCTCTTTGCCGCGCCGCCGCCCGCCAGCGGTGCTGCCTGCCGCGCCGCACCCCGCCGCCTGCCGTCGCCTGCTGCCGCGTCGGAGCCATCTTCTCGCCTCGTCCCGCTGGCAGGAGAACGCCGCCGCCGCCGGTTTCCCTCACCCGAACCGGTATAACCGATTTAACCCGCCCCGGTTTTCCTTCGGTTTCTTTTAAATAGATCGGTTTATTATTTAGGTTTCTTTTTTTCTATTTTGCGAGCGTTCATTAGCTAGGGTTCGGTAGCGAACGATTTTCGTTCGTTAGCGATCGGTAACGAACGTTCACTATTTAGTATTTTTCTTTTATTTTAGTTTTCTGCCAGGGACCTATTCGCTAGGTTTTATTTTACAGATTAGCCCCTGGTTTTCAATCGACCGCATCTTTTTACTCGTTTATCCAAATCCAACGAAACCAACGCCCACTTCTTCGCTATGATCCCCTCTATCCAGTTAATCAACTTAAACATTTTTTGAAAGTTTAAAATTTGATTTCAAACAGATTTGAATTTGAACTTCGTCTGATCGTAATTTGAGTTTCGTAGCTCCGTTTGAGTTGATTCTTTTTGCAAATTAAAGCTCTTGACCTAAACTTTATGATAAGGCCAAATTCACATAATTTTGGTACTGTTAGAAATTGTTTTATGTTGCAAGAGTTATTTGCTTGGTTTTAATGTTTTCCGAATCGTCTTCTTCGATCTTTCTAATCTTTTGAGTGATTGCTTATGTGTGGTTACTATTGCTTGCTTATGATAGATTGACCGGAGTGTGACGAGTAGAACTATCAAGAGTTATGAGTGTGAATCATCTTCATCAACATTGCAGGCAAGTTCACACTTTGATCATATCCCTTTCATACCCAGTTTTTATGCATTAGTTTCACCCTCAAACATTGCATGGTTAGGAATTGATAACATGTGGGTATCGGGAAGTAGTTGATGAGGTAGGAACCTATTGCCCTGCATTCAAACCTTGGGAGTTACTATTACGTTATGCTTATATTGCCATGCTATGCTCGTAGACGTGGATTGGGTTTGAGTGTATCCATGACAGATGTGAGATTGTTAATTAATGGTTCAACTTAAGGTGGCAACTTTAATACACATCTGGGTGGATTGAGGCACCTGGGGAACCCAGTGTTGCCTGTTTTTTTGGAAATCCCGGGGTACCGTGTGATTCTCCTATGGACCGCCACCCAGCCTCAAAGGGATCATGAGATTATTCATTCTAGAAACTTCCGTGTGCAGCCACAAGCTATTATGGGCTCTAGCATAGCTGATTAAGTCGTGTGAACTCTTACAGTGGTAGACTAGCAGATGTAGGGGAAAGTAGGTGTAACTGTCTACCCATCGTAAGGTGCTAACGCTTCTGAAAGACTGTGTCTCGGTCATCCGTTTCTCAAACATCATGAAGTGCGAGAAATCCAACGGAGGAGATCGAGTCTTGTGGGGAAAAGTGCGCAAACCTCTCCTTAGTGTACAAACTAATCATGGTTAGCCGTGTCCCCGGTTATGGACATCTTGAGTATCTGGTTCTTGGATTATCATGTTGATCTCATCACTACATAATTAATTTGATGGGTTGTAATTACTTTTAATTGGGATTGAGAGGGGGTTTACCTTCTCAATATTTTCAACCAACTTTGTAGTTAAATAAAATAGGGATAATTAGATTTATGCCCCTAGTTGTGTCCCACTCGTCTGTTCTACCCCTAATTCCCAAAAGTCACCGGTGCTGTCCATGTCACTTTGATCCTCTTATGCTTTTGCCCTTTGAATGTTTGACCGTCAGTTTGAAAACTTCATAACTAATTCATACAAAATCAAAAAAATGCAAATAATATACCAAAATGTTCAGAAAAACATCACCTATATGTCAGTGTCATTTGCATTCATGAAAAAAGTGTTGGAAAGTGCACATCCGAGTTTTAGCTCTTTTGATACCACCATGAATAGTAAACTCTAAAAAATAAAAAAATCAAAAAAAATGGGGGCAAAGAACGACAAGTGTTCTAAGTGCTTGCAAGTTTCATTATGGAACGACATTCGTGGAAGTCGTGGCAAAAAAATAATCTATTTTGGAGTGCTGATTGTTTTTTTGCTGCGGCACCCACGAATGTTATTTCCTGATGAAACTTGGCAGGCACTTAAAACATTTGTCATTCTTTACCACAAAATTATTTTTGAAATTTTTTGAATTTTTTTAGATTTTACTATTCATGGTGGTCGCATAAGAGCTAAAACTCGGATGGGCACTTTCCAACACTTTTTTCATGAATGCAAATGACACTGACATATAGGTGATGTTTTTCTGAACATTTTGGTATCTTATTTACATTTTTTTGATTTAGTATGAATTAGTTATGAAGTTTTCAAATTGACGGTCAAACGGTCAAAGGGCAAAAGCATAAGAGGAGCAAAGTGATTTGGACAGAACCGGTGACTTTTGGGAATTAGGGGTAAAACAAACGAGTGGGACACAACTAGGGGCATAAATCTAATTATCCCAATAAAATATATTCCTTTGCACTAGGGAAAAATTGGATTTTCACAAAAACATTATAACCATAGAGCTTTTCCACCAGCCAAATATGCATGTAGTGATAGCTATTATTCATCATTATCCTATGGTGTGAATTTGCCAGTACATTCAATGTACCGACCCTTTGTGGCTGCAACGTCTCATGTTGCAGGATTCTTACGACGAGTAAGTGATACGTTAGGGTTACGATTTCTACACTCAACTTTGCCGTTGGTGTTGATGGAATCCACAACCTTGTTACTTCCGCTATTTGGCTTGAGGTAATAGTATTTACGTTACTTTATACATGTGATTTACCTCTGTTATAAATCCTCGAGTACTGTGTGTGTCAGCATACCGATCCAGGGATGACACTTAAGAACAGAGACTTGACCGTCTGAGGTCGGGTCGCTACAAGATGGTATCAGAGCACATGTTGACTGTAGGACGTGACCCTAGAAACTGGCAAGCCCATAGGAAGGATTTTCTCTAAAACTTTCTTTTTCGAAAAGATCTTTTACCTCTCTTCTCTTCTGAGCTTATTCAAATATTCCCTTTTAGTGAGACCATACCCTTTTTCCCTTTGGACCACTCGAAGATTCGACGGATGAGACCACTTCAAGAAGTACAAGATATCGGACAACTAAGACCATTCAGAATGAAGAGGATTTTACCATACCTTATGATAACGGAAACTACAACGGTTGAAGACTCCGAAGACTAGGAGAATTTGAAGGCTCTGAAGAATCCCTAGATTCGTATGACCTAGGAAGGCTACCCTTATGGAACTTGGCAGACTAAGGAAGCTGTCAATACCCGAGATCAAGGTGTATCAAAGAAAGACCGGAACATGGAGCATTAGAACTCAAAGTTCTTTCAAGGAAAACCCTAAGGCAGGAGATATCCATTGTGGAGAGATAGCTCATGGAAATGACAAGAGCAGAAACACGGCTATCCATGATGTTATCGCCCGCTTATGCTATTATCAACGTGCTGAGTTAAGCATGCATATGCATGGAAGGATTGGATGGTAGAAGGCTGATGGAGCACCTATCAGCAAGATGAAGTTTTAACCTTAGCCGGTGTATCACCAGGATATGGAGTGTTACATCAAGAAGTTAAGATGGACCTACAAGAAGCAGTATTTGATAAGGAAGCGTTTCGCGAAGAACTCAGGACCGAGAAGTTGAAAGTAGCCAAGCTAGAGGAGCAAAACCTGGAGACATCAAAGATTCGTTAGGAACTGAAGGACAGTAGGATCATGGTTCATGTCGAGGTTGTTGAAACCCAGAAGTTTGGAACGCAACTCCAAAATATTAAAGGACGTCACGAGAGATTTCGCGTCAATAGAGATGATCTAGCAAAAGAATTTTAGAAGGCCAAGCATGATCGGAAGAAGCCATTGGAGACATGAACAAGACTTGAAGAGTTTGATGACTTTGAAGATTTATTGACCTTTAGAAGACCAAACCCCTGTTATATACCTACGTTAGATGCGACGTTTGTGAGCTGTCATTTGTTTGATGTTTTTTTTTCGACAGCCACAAAATAAAATCTTCCTTTTCAAAAAATTTGTTTGTTTTGTGTGCATCCCTCTCGATCTCTCTTATCCCACCCCAAACCCATGGACCCAATAGAGGATGAATGGAGATGAACCCATATTTTTCTGGACCAATAACTCAATTGGAGACGGACCGATGGATTCAGAACATGGAGGATCAAATGGAGAATAACTCTGTAGCCGAAAAGGATATGGCCCAGCATGATCTTCAGTGCTTTGTAAGAGTTGCTGCTACTTGGTGGAGGATGTACCAAACCATCAATGGATGGCAAAGAGTAACCACTTGGGAAGAATTTAAGTTGACTCTGCAAAGATCTCGTCTTGTGTCCCAGAAGTTGAGGCCTTATGGAAAGGATATGAAGAAACCTTGTGCATACAAGCTTTGTGGAGAAATAGGACACAACCATAAAGAAAACAAGGATGAATACCCTCATAAGCAGAGGATTACCAAAGGAGTTAGCCGAGGATCTCAGGGAACTTCGGTTGGAGATTGTTCCCAAAGGTTTTGTTGCAGCAATGGAAGTTCGGTCCACATTGTTGGGAAAGATCCGTGAAGCTCAGAAGGATGACAAAGAGATTGCTGAGGTAAAAGAGAGGATGAACAAAGGAAAGGCCAAAGGTTTTCGTAAGGATGAGCACGACACCTTATGGTTCGAGGACCGTGTATATGTGCCCAATAATGCAAAGATCAGGAAGTTAATACTTCAGGAGGCTAATGACCCACCATACTCGATTCGCCCTGGAAACACCAAGATGTATTTGGATTTGATGGAGCGTTTCTGGTGGACTGGTATGAAGAAGGATATTGCAGAGTATGTAGCCGTAGGTGATGTATGCCAGAGAGTAAAGGCAGAGCATCAGAGGCCAGTAGGATTACTACAGCCTATGCCGATACCCGAATGGAAGTGGGATAAGCTTGGCATGGATTTCATTACCGGATTTCCCAGAACCCGATCGGGATATGATTCTATCTGGGTAGTAGTTGATTCGCTTGACCAAAGTGACTCACTTTATCTCAGTGAAAACCACCTATACAAGTGTGAAGTTGGCCAAGATATATATGACCAGGATCGTATGTCTGCATGGGGTTCCGAGGACCATCGTATCAGATAGAGGAACACAGTTTACCTCAAAGTTTTGGAATCAACTGCACCAAACTTTGGGTACTAGGCTAGAGTTCAGTACAGCCTTTCATCCGCAGACAGATGGATAGACCGAGAGAGTCAATCAGATTCTGGAGGACATGTTGAAAGCGTGTGCGCTAGATTATGGATCTAGTAGGGATGATAATCTACCTTACGCGGAGTTCTCATACAACAACAGTTACCAAGCCAGTTTGAAGATGGCCCCTTTTGAAGCTTTGTATGGGAGAAGGAGCCAGACACCGTTGATGTGGGATGAAGTTGGAGACCATCAGTTGTTTGGACCAAATGTGATCAAGGAGTCATAAGAGAATGTTAAGTTGATTCGAGATAGACTGAAGGTAGCTCAGTCCAGGTAGAAGAGTTATGCAGACTCAAAAACGCAAGGAGGTAGTCTATGAAATTGGAGACAGAGCATGTCTTCGTGTGTCCCCTCTGCGAGGAGTTAAACGATTTGGAGCTAAGGGAAAGTTAGCCCCGAGATTTGTAGGACCATACCGAGTTTTTGAGCATATGGGAGAAGTGGCCAACAAGTTGGAGTCACCCGAAGGACTGTCAGGAGTTCATGATGTGTTTCACGTTTCCCAGTTGAAGAACTGCCATGTAGAGATGGCCAATATTCCCCTATAAGGACACTTGACCCTGGAAAGGATAATGATGTTCCACGAAGTGGAGTATGGACTTCATAAGTATAAGTTTTTATCTCGGTATGTGGGATATCCCACGAGGATGAAGAGATGAATTACTATTGGATATGAAGGAGGTATGATGTTGGAAATATGGATCAATGGAAATTCCATGATGAGTCTGAGTAATCATGTCCTAGTTTGGTGCCAATAGAAGAAAGGAAGACAATACAATTGGATGGATTTAAGAATACTTGGAAGTTGGAATAATGATCAGTTGCCTGATGATAAGTTCAAGGACTACAAGTGATGAGGTGGGCCCATAACCCACAGGCCCCAGGACCTGCCAAGAAGCAAGCACATTCTTGCTGAAGGAAAAACCCTAGAAGAGGTTACGATTTTATCGATAGACGCTCTTATAGGAGTAACGCAAAACCTGAGAGTTGTGAAGGAACAATAGATGTTTGTTTGGCTTGCAGAATCTATGGATTTATCCGAACTCGGTTCATCAACAAGAGAACTTCTGCAATGCTTGTGAGGATGACCGAGTGTTAGAATGCGAGATTCACTAAACCATATACAAGGTAATGATTTGGGTGCGGGATGGATTGATCACCATACCGACTTACTCTTATTATTCGCCTTGCTATATGGGATGGTAAATCTGAGTGACTTTCCTATAGTAGAGAGACGACGATCAAAACCTTGTTTAAGCCATAGAATGGTATGACAATTATTCCCCTTGTACAAGGCAGCTGCTGCCAATCGTAGGATATACGGTGAGGTTCAACCCAGACCCATTTCCTGCAGGAGAAACCATAAATTGTTGACCACCATGAGATATCGATAGCTGTTTAGTATTGGTGCCAGATCCGTCAGCTAAGAAGAACCAGTCACAGAGGAACCTTACCAAGATGAAAGGACAGAAGAATTGCGGTAAAGGTTAGGCCACTACCGGAAGAGCCCAGAGAAGGAATTTTCCAGAGCATTTGAAAAGACCGGCCCCGTCAAGAATGAGGATGGAGTATATGATTATTGATGGGACCGTAACGACGTTTTTAAGGGTGGTAGCACCCAGACCCCCTGTGATGATCAATGGATTTTGAGAAGACCCCAAACCTAACCTATTTCTTTCTAGCCTCTCCGAATCTCGAGGACGAGATTCATTTTAAGGGTGGTAGGTTTGTAACATCCCAAAATTCTAAATTTTGGAATGTTATAATAAATAGATAGATTTGATTTTATTGTTTGACTGTTGTGTGATTGGTTGAGTGAAATTCGAATTCTTTTTGAAAGTTAAATGAGAGGGAATAAAAGGACTTTCCCAAACTTTCATTTTTGCTTTTATGATCTCCGTGAATTCAAATTCTTTTCACCACAAAACCCTGGAGAGAAGATGACATGACTTCTTCCATTTATTTAAATGACAAGGGGTGTGGAAAATATTTGAATTTCATTTGAAAATATTTCCAATTCTGAAACTTTATGCTACTCAATGATTTTCATGAGAGAAGAGAAAATGACTTCTTCAAATTATATGAAATACGAGTTGAGAGTTTCAAAGATCAAATTCAAAGCCCTTTTGGAAATTATTTTCAATTTGGAGATATTTGGGTTTATTCAAATTATTTTTCTCCAAAAATAAAATATACGGAAAATAGGGTAACATGATTCCCTACATCAGAAAATAGGAGAACAATAAATTTGAATTAATTTTGGTATTTTTAAAATGATTTTATTGAGTTTTTATTGCACGAGTAGCACTGTTTGATTTATTTAAAATTTTGTGGATTTATTTGATGCTAGAAAAATGTTCACGCTGTAGGAAATCTTTTTCTGAAAATTTTGATATATTATATGCCTATATAATATTTTTAATTATTTTGTTTTTATTATTTTTGTTTGTCAGAGAAAACGTTTTTTTAAACGTTCCGCCGACTGGGCCGGCCCAGCTCCAAACGGGCCAGGCCAAAGCCCAGCACGCCGCGCTACTCGTCCCCGAGCTCGGGACGAATTCCCGAGCGCCGCCGCCTCGATGTCCGTGCCGCCTCCGGACTCTGCGCCGCCCCCTTGCCCCTCCCGCACGCCACCTTGCCCCCTCCTTAAATACCTCGCCCCGGGCCCCACCTCTCTCTCCTTTTCCCGTTTTCGCCGCCGCCGCCTCTCCTGGACTTGCCGCAACCGCCGCCGCCGGCGAGATCTGCGGCAGCCGCGCCTCGTCGCCGCCTCCTTGCCGCGCCGCCGCCCGCTAGCGATGCTGCCGGCCGCGCCGGGCCGCACCACGCCGCCTGCCGTCGCCTGCTGCCGCGCTGGAGCCGCCGTCTCGCCTCGTCCCGCTCGCAGGAGAACGCCGCCGCCGGTTTCCCTCACCCGAACCGGTATAACTGATTTAACTCGCCCCGGTTTTCCTTCGGTTTCTTTTAAATAGATCGGTTTATTATTTAGGTTTCTTTTTTTCTATTTTGCGAGCGTTCATTAGCTAGGGTTCGGTAGCGAAGGATTTTCGTTCGTTAGCGATCGGTAACGAACGTTCACTATTTAGTCTTTTTCTTTTATTTTAGTTTTTGCCAGGGACCTATTCGCTAGGTTTTATTTTACAGATTAGCCCCTGGTTTTCAATCGACCGCATCTTTTTACTCGTTTATCCAGATCCAACGAAACCAACGCCCACTTCTTCGCTATGATCCCCTCTATCCAGTTAATCAACTTAAACATTTTTTGAAAGTTTAAAATTTGATTTCAAACAGATTTGAATTTGAACTTCGTCTGATCGTAATTTGAGTTTCGTAGCTCCGTTTGAGTTGATTCTTTTTGCAAATTAAAGCTCTTGACCTAAACTTTATGATAAGGCCAAATTCACATAATTTTGGTACTGTTAGAAATTGTTTTATGTTGCAAGAGTTATTTGCTTGGTTTTAATGTTTTCCGAATCGTCTTCTTCGATCTTTCTAATCTTTTGAGTGATTGCTTATGTGTGGTTACTATTGCTTGCTTATGATAGATTGACCGGAGTGTGACGAGTAGAACTATCAAGAGTTATGAGTGTGAATCATCTTCATCAACATTGCAGGCAAGTTCACACTTTGATCATATCCCTTTCATACCCAGTTTTTATGCATTAGTTTCACCCTCAAACATTGCATGGTTAGGAATTGATAACATGTGGGTATCGGGAAGTAGTTGATGAGGTAGGAACCTATTGCCCTGCATTCAAACCTTGGGAGTTACTATTACGTTATGCTTATATTGCCATGCTATGCTCGTAGACATGGATTGGGTTTGAGTGTATCCATGACAGATGTGAGATTGTTAATTAATGGTTCAACTTAAGGTGGCAACTTTAATACACATCTGGGTGGATTGAGGCACCTGGGGAACCCAGTGTTGCCTGTTTTTTTGGAAATCCCGGGGTACCGTGTGATTCTCCTATGGACCGCCACCCAGCCTCAAAGGGATCATGAGATTATTCATTCTAGAAACTTCCGTGTGCAGCCACAAGCTATTATGGGCTCTAGCATAGTTGATTAAGTCGTGTGAACTCTTACAGTGGTAGACTAGCAGATGTAGGGGAAAGTAGGTGTAATTTTCTACCCATCGTAAGGTGCTAACGCTTCTGAAAGACTGTGTCTCAGGCATCCGTTTCTCAAACATCATGAAGTGCGAGAAATCCAACGGAGGAGATCGAGTCTTGTGGGGAAAAGTGCGCAAACCTCTGCAGAGTGTACAAACTAATCATGGTTAGCCGTGTCCCCGGTTATGGACATCTTGAGTATCTGGTTCTTGGATTATCATGTTGATCTCATCACTACATAATTAATTTGATGGGTTGTAATTACTTTTAATTGGGATTGAGAGGGGGTTTACCTTCTCAATATTTTCAACCAACTTTGTAGTTAAATAAAATATACTCCGTTGCAGTAGGGAAAAATTGGCTTTTCGCAAAAACATTATGACCATAGAGCTTTTCCACCAGCCAAATATGCATGTAGTGATAGCTATTATTCATCATTATCCTATGGTGTGAATTTGCCAGTACATTCAATGTACTGACCCTTTGTGGCTGCAACATCTCATGTTGCAGGATTCTTACGACGAGTAAGTGATACTTTAGAGTTACGATTTCTACACTCAACTTTGCCGTTGGTGTTGATGGGAATCCACAACCTTGTTACTTCCGCTATTTGGATTGAGGTAATAGTATTTATGTTACTTTATACATGTGATTTACCTCTGTTGTAAATCCTCGAGTACTGTGTGTGTCAGCATACCGATCCAGGGATGACACTTAAGCACAGAGACTTGACCGTCTGAGGTCGGGTCGCTACAAGTATTTTGTGTCTGTTTTCTGAATTATCCTTGCAATAAAAAATACCCCGAAAATAAAAGTTCTCCAAATGTCCCGAAATTGAAATATGATTTTCTGTAGAATATTTAAGAATATCTGGCACTGAGAACACACCAGAGGGGCCACCACTTGGCCACGAGGGTCCAGGGCGCGCCCCCTGCCTCGTGGGCCCCACGTGGCCCCTCTCCACTTATTCCAGCAGCCACACACTTCTTCTTCCTCCAGAAAAATCCTCCCATAGCTAAAACCCGTGTTCTAGCTCATCTTGCTGCGATTTTCGATCTCCTTGCTCAAAGCTCCACTCACAAAACTGCTTTGGGGGATTGTTCTTCGGTATGTGACTCCTCCAATGGTCCAAATAGTTTTTGTTCTAGTGCTTTATTTATTGCAAATTTTGCTGCTTAGTTGACCCTGTTCTTGAGCTTGCATGTCAAATTTATATGGTCAAAAGTAGTTTTAATGCATGACATGGCCTCTAGGCACTTGTGGGAGTAGTTGCTATCAATCTTGTTGAGTTTGGTTCACTTTTATTTCGAGTCACTAAAAATTTCAAAAAAATTCAGAGGGAGAAAATGTTGAAGAGATTGTTGAGAGGTTCTTCGACCCGAAGCTCGAAGGATAAGCAAAATGAAGAGAATAAGAAGCCCAAATATAATCTTCCTTGCACCGCGGAGGTTCAGCCGCGTGAATGGCCTTGTGATGCATTCTGGAAGGCCACCGGAATCTACGATGGACCGATTGAGATGAGAGAAGCTGGTATGAACTCGACCTATCTTGTTTTTGTAAATATGATTAGTTCATCGTTCCTGATTCAGCCTATTATGAATGAAACATGTTTGCAATGACAATCAGAGATTATAGTTGCTCATACCATGCTTAATTAGCTAGGAGCTTATAATGGTTAACCTTGCGTGCCAACATGCTATTAAAATGGTTGTAATGTGGTATGATAGGGTGGTATCCTCCTTTGAACGATTCAAGTGGCTTGACTTGGCACATGTTCACGCAGGTAGTTGAAACAAAATCAACATAGCCTCCACGATATTTATGTTCATGGTGAATTATATCCTACTCATGCTTGCACTCAGTGTTGATTAATTTTAATGCATGTTCATGACTGTTGTCGCTCTCTAGTTGGTCACTTCCCAGTCTCTTTCTAGCCTTCACTTGGACTAAGCGGGAATACTGCTTGTGCATCCACTTCCATAAACCCCAAAGTTATTCCATATGATTCCACCATACCTTTCTATATGCGGTATCTACCTGCCATTCCAAGTAAATTTGTATGTGCCAAACTCTAAACCTTCAAATGAAATTCTGTTTTGTATGCTCGAATAGCTCATGTATCAACTAGGGTTGTCTGTATCTTCCATGCTAGTGTTGGGGAACGTAGCAGAAAATCAAAATTTTCTACGCATCACCAAGATCAATCTATGGAGTAATCTAGCAACGAGGGGAAGGGGAGTGCATCTACATACCCTTGTAGATCGCGATGCGGAAGCGTTGCAAGAATGCGGATGAGGGAGTCGTACTCGTAGCGATTCAGATCGCGGTTGATTCCGATCTGAGCACCGAAGAACGGTGCCTCCGCGTTCAACACACGTGCAGCCCGGTGACGTCTCCCACGCCTTGATCCAGCAAGGAGAGAGGGAGAGGTTGGGGAAGACTCCATCCAGCAGAAACACAACGGCGTGGTGGTGATGGAGGAGCGTGGCAATCCCGCAGGGCTTCGCCAAGCACCGCGGGAGAGGAGGAGGAAGAAGAGGGGTAGGGCTGCACCGAAAGAGAGACGTTCTCATGTGTCTTGGGCAGCCCAAACCTCAACTATATATAGGGGGGGAGGGGGCTGCGCCCCCTTAGGGTTTCCACCCCCAAGAGGAGGCGGCCAGCCCTAGATCCCATCAAGGGGGCGGCCAAGGGGAGGAGAGGGGGGGCGCCCCACTAGATGGGCCCTAAGGCCCATCTGGACCTAGGGTTTGCCCCCTCCCACTCTCCCATGCGCCTTGGGCCTTGGTGGGGGGCGCACCAGCCCACCTGGGGCTGGTGCCCTCCCTCACTTGGCCCACGCAGCCTTCTGGGGCTGGTGGCCCCACTTGGTGGACCCCCGGGACCCTCCCGGTGGTCCCGGTACATTACGGATTTCACCCGAAACTTTTCCGGTGACCAAAACAGGACTTCCCATATATAAATCTTTACCTCCGGACCATTCCGGAACTCCTCGTGACGTCCGGGATCTCATCCGGGACTCCGAACAACATTCAGTAACCACGTACATACTTTCCCTATAACCCTAGCGTCATCGAACCTTAAGCGTGTAGACCCTACGGGTTCGGGAACCATGCAGACATGACCGAGACGTTCTCCGGTCAATAACCAACAGCGGGATCTGGATACCCATGTTGGCTCCCACATGTTCCACGATGATCTCATCGGATGAACCACGATGTCGGGGATTCAATCAATCCCGTATACAATTCCCTTTGTCCATCGGTATGTTACTTGCCCGAGATTCGATCGTCGGTATCCCTATACCTTGTTCAATCTCGTTACCGGCAAGTCTCTTTACTCGTTCCGTAACTCACATCATCCCGTGATCAACTCCTTGGTCACACTGTGCACATTATGATGATGTCCTACCGAGTGGGCCCAGAGATACCTCTCCGTTTATACGGAGTGACAAATCCCAGTCTCGATTCGTGCCAACCCAACAGACACTTTCGGAGATACCTGTAGTGCACCTTTATAGCCACCCAGTTACGTTGTGACGTTTGGTACACCCAAAGCATTCCTACGGTCTCCGGGAGTTGCACAATCTCATGGTCTAAGGAAGTGATACTTGACATTAGAAAAGCTCTGAGCAAACGAACTACACGATCTTGTGCTAGGCTTAGGATTGGGTCTTGTCCATCACATCATTCTCCTAATGATGTGATCCTGTTATCAACGACATCCAATGTCCATGGTCAGGAAACCGTAACCATCTATTGATCAACGAGCTAGTAAACTAGAGGCTTACTAGGGACATGGTGTTGTCTATGTATCCACACATGTATCTGAGTTCCTATCAATACAATTCTAGCATGGATAATAAACGATTATCATGAACAAGGAAATATAATAATAACCATTTATTATTGCCTCTAGGGCATATTTCCAACAGTCTCCCACTTGCACTAGAGTCAATAATCTAGTCCACATCACCATGTGATTAACAGTCATAGGTCACATCACCATGTGACCAACATCCAAAGAGTTCACTAGAGTCAACAATCTAGTTCACATCACTATGTGATTAACACTCAATGAGTTCTGGTTTGATCATGTTATGCTTGTGAGAGAGGTTATTAGTCAACGGGTCTGAACCTTTCAGATCCGTGTGTGCTTTACGAATATCTATGTCATCTTGTGGATGCTACCACGCGCTATTTGGAGCCATTTCAAATAATTGCTCTACTATACGAATCCGGTTTACTACTCAGAGTTATCCGGATTAGTGTCAAAGTTCGCATCGACGCAACCCTTTACGACGAAATCCTTTCCACCTCCATAATCGAGAAAATTCCTTAGTCCACTAGGTACTAAGGATAAGTTCGACCGCTGTCATGTGATCCATTCCCGGATCACTATTGTACCCCTTGGCCAACTCATGGCAAGGCACACTTCATGTGCGGTACACAGCATAGCATACTGTAGAGCCTACGTCTAAAGCATAGGGGACGACCTTCGTCCTTTCTCTATCTTCTGCTGTGGTCAGGTCTTGAGTCTTACTCAATACTCACACCTTGTAACACAGCCAAGAACTCCTTCTTTGCTGATCTATTTTGAACTCTTTCAAAATCATGTCAAGGTGTGCGTTCTTTGAAAGTATCATCGGGCGTCTTGATCTATCTCTATAGATCTTGATGCCCAATATGTAAGCAGCTTTATCCAGGTCTTCCTTTGAAAAACTCCTTTCAAACAACCCTTTATGCTTTCCAGAAATATTACATCATTTCGGATCAACAATATGTCATTCACATATACTTATCAGAAATGTTGTAGCGCTCCCACTCACTTTATTGTAAATACAAGTTTCTAACAAACTTTGTATAAACCCAAAAACTTTGATCAACTCATCAAAGCGTACATTCCAACTCCGAGATGCTTACTCCAGTCCTTAGAAGGATCGCTGGACCTAGCATACCTTTTAGCATCCTTAGGATCGACAAAACCTTTCTGATTGTATCACATACAACCATTGTTACGGAAACAGGTAAGGAAACTTGTTTTGACATCCATCTGCCAGATTTCATAAATGCAGCTAATGCTAACATGATTCCGACGGACTTAAGCATCGCTACGGATGAGAAAATCTCATCGTAGTCAACTCCTTGAACTTGTGAAAATACTCTTTTCCACAAGTCGAGCTTCATAGATGGTAACATTACCGTCCATGTCCGTCTTCTTCTTAAAGATCCATTCATACATGAATCCTATCTCGGATTTCATGGCTTCTAACCATTTGTCGGAATATGGGCCCACCATCGCTTCTCCATAGCTCGTAGGTTCATTGTTGTCTAGCAACATGATATCTCAGACAGGATCACGTACCACTCTGAAGTAGCACGCATCCTCGTCGTCCTACGAGGTTTGGTAGTGACTTGATCCGAAGTTTCATGATCACTATCATAAGCTTCCACTTCAATTGGTGTAGGTGCCACAGGAACAACTTCCTGTGCCCTGCTACACACTAGTTGAAGTGACGGTTCAATAACCCTATCAAGTCTCCACCATCCTCCCACTCAATTCTTTCGAGAGAAACTTTTCCTCGAGAAAGGACTCATTTCTAGAAGCAATTACTTTTGCTTCCAGATCTGAAATAGGAGGTATACCCAACTATTTTGGGTATTCTATGAAGATGCATTTATCCGCTTTGGGTTCGAGCTTATCAGCCTGAAACTTTTTTACACAAGCTTTGCAGCCCCAAACTTTTTAAGAAACGACAACTTAGGTTTCTCTAAACGGTGTCGTCTCAACGGAATTGCGTGGTGCCCCTTTTAAAGTGAATGCGGTTATCTCTAATGCCTAACCCATAAACGATAGTGGTAATTCGATAAGAGACATCATGGTATGCACCATATCCAATAGGGTACAGTTATGATGTTCGGACACACCATCACACTATGGTGTTCCAGGCGGTATTAATTGCGAAACACTTTCCACAATGTCTTAATTGTGTGCCAAACTCGTAACTCAGATACTCATCTCTATGATCATATCACAGACATTTTATCCTCTTGTCACGACGATCTTCAACTTCACTCTGAAATTACTTGAACCTTTCAATAATTCAGACTTGTGTTTCATCAAGCAAATACACTCAACATCTACTCAAACCATCTGTGAAGTAAGAACATAACGATATCCACTGCATGCCTCAGCACTCATTGGACTGCATACATCAAAATGTATTACTTCCAATAAGTTGCTCTCTTGTTCCATCTTACTGAAAACGAGGCTTTTCAGTCATCTTGCCCATGTGGTATGATTTGCATGTCTCAAGTGATTCAAAATCAAGTGAGTCCAAACGATCCATCTGCATGGAGTTTCTTCATGCATATATACCAATAGACATGGTTCGCATGTCTCAATCTTTTCAAAAACGACTGAGTCCAAAGATCCATCTACATGGAGCTTCTTCATGCGTTCTATACCAATATGACTCAAATGGCAGTGCCACAAGTATGTGGAACTATCATTACTATCTTATATCTTTTGGCATGAACATGTGTATCACTACGATCGAGATTCATTTTAGGTGCAAGACCATTGAAGGTATTATTCAAATAAACAGAGTAACCATTATTCTCCTTAAATGAATAACCGTATTGCGATAAACATAATCCAGTCATGCTCAACGCAAACACCAAATCTCGATGGTAGAGGGAGCATGCGATGCTTGATCACATCAACCTTGGAAACACTTCCAACACATATCGTCATCTCACCTTTAGCTAGTCTCCGTTTATTCCGCGGCTTTTATTTCGAGTTACTAACACTTAGCAACCAAACCGGTATCTAATACCCTGGTGCTGCTAGGAGTACTAGTAAAGTACACATTCATATAATGTATATCCAATATACTTCTGTCGACCTTGCCTGCCTTCTCATCTACCAAGTATCTAGGGTAGTTCCGCTTCAGTGACCGTTCCCCTCATTACAGAAGCACTTAGTCTCGGGTTTGGGTTCAACCTTGGGATTCTTCATTAGAACAGCAAATGATTTGTTGTTTCATGTATCCCTTTTGCCCTTGCCCTTCTTAAACTAGTGGTTTTACTAACCATCAACAATTGATGCTCCTTCTTGATTTCTACTCTCGCGGTGTCAAACATCGCGAGTTGCTCAAGGATCATCATATCTATCCCTGATATGTTATAGTTCATCACGAAGCTCCAGTAGCTTGGTGGCAGTGACTTTGGAGAACCATCACTATCTCATCTGGAAGATTAACTCCCACTCGATTCAAGTGATCGTAGTACTCAGACAATCTGAGCACATGCTCAACGATTGAGCTTTTCTCCCTTAGTTTGCAGGTTTAAGAAACTTGTCAGAGGTCTCATACCTCTTGACGTGGCACTAGTCTGAAATCCCAATTTCAGTCTTCGGAACATCTCATATGTTCTGCAACGTTTCAAAAACGTCTCTTGTGCCACAATTCTAAACCGTTAGCATTACGCACTGAACTATCACGTAGTCATCAAAACGTGTATGTCAGATGTTTCGTAACATCTACAGACGATGCTGAGGTTCAGCACACCGAGCGGTGCATTAAGGACATAAGCCTTCTGTGCAGCAATGAGGACAATCCTCAGTTTACGGACCCAGTCCGCATAATTGCTACTACCAACTTTCAACTAAATTTTCTCTAGGAACGTATCTTAAACAGTAGAACTAAAGCGTATGACATAATTTGTAAAGACCTTTTGACTATGTTCATGATAATGAAGTTCATCTGATTATTGAACTCCCACTCAGATAGAGATCCCTCTAGTCATCTAAGTGATACATGATCCGAGTCAAACTAGGCCGTGTCCGATCATCACGTGAGACGGACTAGTCATCATCGGTGAACACCTCCATGTTGATCGTATCTTCTATACGACTCATGCTCGACCTTTCGGTCCTCCGTGTTCCGAGGCCATGTCTGTACATGCTAGGCTCGTCAAGTCAACCTAAGTGTATTGCGTGTGTTCCGAGGCCATGTCTGTACATGCTAGGCTCGTCAACACCCGTTGTATTCGAACGTTAGAATCTATCACACCCGATCATCACGTGGTGCTTCGAAACAATGAACCTTCGCAACGGTGCACAGTTAGGGGGAACACTTCTCTTGAAATTTTAGTGAGGGATCATCTTACTTACTACCGTCGTTCTAAGCAAATAAGATGCATAACATGATAAACATCACATGCAATCAAATAGTGACATGATATGGCCAATATCATTTTGCTCCTTTGATCTCCATCTTCGGGGCACCATGATCATCTTTGTCACCGGCATGACACCATGATCTCCATCATCATGATCTCCATCATTGTGTCTTCATGAAGTTGTCACGCCAACGATTACTTCTACTTCTATGGCTAACGCGCTTAGCAATAAAGTAAAGTAATTTACATGGCGTTATTCAATGACACGCAGGTCATACAAAAAATAAAGACAACTCCTATGTCTCCTGCCGGTTGCCATACTCATCGACATGCAAGTCGTGATTCCTATTACAAGAATATGATCAATCTCATACATCACATATATCATTCATCACATCTTATGGCCATATCACATCACATAGCACATGCTGCAAAAACAAGTTAGACGTCCTCTAATTGTTTTTGCAAGTTTTTACGTGGCTTGTATAGGTTTCTAGCAAGAACGTTTCTTACCTACGTAAAACCACAACGTGATATGCCAATTTCTATTTACCCTTCATAAGGACCCTTTTCATCGAATCCGTTCCGACTAAAGTGGGAGAGACAGACACCTGCTAGCCACCTTATGCAACTAGTGCATGTCAGTCGGTGGAACCTGTCTCACGTAAGCGTACGTGTAAGGTCGGTCCGGGCCGCTTCATCCCACAATGCCGCCGAAACAAGATAAGACTAGTAACGGCAAAAAGAATTGGCAACATCTACGCCCACAACTACTTTGTGTTCTACTCGTGCATAGAAACTACGCATAGACCTAGCTCATGATGCCACTGTTGGGGAACGTAGCAGAAATTCAAAATTTTCTACGCATCACCAAGATCAATCTATGGAGTAATCTAGCAACGAGGGGAAGGGGAGTGCATCTACATACCCTTGTAGATCGCGATGCGGAAGCGTTGCAAGAACGCGGATGAGGGAGTCGTACTCGTAGCGATTCAGATCGCGGTTGATTCCGATCTGAGCACCGAAGAACGGTGCCTCCGCGTTCAACACACGTGCAGCCCAGTGACGTCTCCCACGCCTTGATCCAACAAGGAGAGAGGGAGAGGTTGGGGAAGACTCCATCCAGCAGCAACAAGACGGCGTGGTGGTGATGGAGCAGCGTGGCAATCCCGCAGGGCTTCGCCAAGCACCGCGGGAGAGGAGGAGGAAGAAGAGAGGTAGGGCTGCACCGAAAGAGAGACGTTCTCATGTGTCTTGGGCAGCCCAAACCTCAACTATATATAGGGGGGGGAGGGGGCTGCGCCCCCCTTAGGGTTTCCACCCCCAAGAGGAGGCGGCCAGCCCTAGATCCCATCAAGGGGGGCGGCCAAGGGGAGGAGAGGGGGGGTGCCCCACTAGATGGGCCCATCTGGACCTAGGGTTTGCCCCCTCCCACTCTCCCACGCGCCTTGGGCCTTGGTGGGGGGGCGCACCAGCCCGCCTGGGGCTGGTCCCCTCCCTCACTTGGCCCACGCAGCCTTCTGGGGCTGGTGGCCCCACTTGGTGGACCCCCGGGACCCTCCCGGTGGTCCCGGTACATTACCGATTTCACCCGAAACTTTTCCGGTGACCAAAACAGGACTTCCCATATATAAATCTTTACCTCCGGACCATTCCGGAACTCCTCGTGACGTCCGGGATCTCATCCGGGACTCCGAACAACATTCAGTAACCACGTACATACTTTCCCTATAACCCTAGCGTCATCGAACCTTAAGCGTGTAGACCCTACGGGTTCGGGAACCATGCAGACATGACCGAGACGTTCTCCGGTCAATAACCAACAGCGGGATCTGGATACCCATGTTGGCTCCTACATGTTCCACGATGATCTCATCGGATGAACCACGATGTCGGGGATTCAATCAACCCCGTATACAATTCCCTTTGTCCATCGGTATGTTGCTTGCCCGAGATTCGATCGTCGGTATCCCTATACCTTGTTCAATCTCGTTACCGGCAAGTCTCTTTACTCGTTCCGTAACTCACATCATCCCGTGATCAACTCCTTGGTCACACTGTGCACATTATGATGATGTCGTACCGAGTGGGCCCAGAGATACCTCTCCGTTTATACGGAGTGACAAATCCCAGTCTCGATTCGTGCCAACCCAACAGACACTTTCGGAGATACCTGTAGTGCACCTTTATAGCCACCCAGTTACGTTGTGACGTTTGGTACACCCAAAGCATTCCTACGGTATCCGGGAGTTGCACAATCTCATGGTCTAAGGAAGTGATACTTGACATTAGAAAAGCTCTGAGCAAACGAACTACACGATCTTGTGCTAGGCTTAGGATTGGGTCTTGTCCATCACATCATTCTCCTAATGATGTGATCCCGTTATCAACGACATCCAATGTCCATGGTCAGGAAACCGTAACCATCTATTGATCAACGAGCTAGTAAACTAGAGGCTTACTAGGGACATGGTGTTGTCTATGTATCCACACATGTATCTGAGTTTCCTATCAATACAATTCTAGCATGGATAATAAACGATTATCATGAACAAGGAAATATAATAATAACCATTTATTATCGCCTCTAGGGCATATTTCCAACAGCTAGGTGGGTTATTCTCATGAGGAGTGGACTCCGCTCCTCATTCACGAGAAAATGGCTGGTACCGGGATGCCCAGTCCCATGCTTAATTCAAAATAATTGCAAACAAAACTCCCCCAGGACTGTTGTTAGTTGGAGGCACCCATTGTTTTGGGCAAGCCATGGATTGATGCTTGTTGGTGGTGGGGGAGTATAAACTTTACCATTCTGTTTGGGAACCGCCTATAATGTGTGTAGCATGGAAGCTATCGAGATCTCTCGGTTGTTATGTTGACAATCAAAGTATGCCGCTCAAAATATTATTTACCTCTATTTCAAAAATCAAGCTCTGGCACCTCTACAAATCCCTGCTTCCCTCTACGAAGGGCCTATCTATTTACTTTTATGTTGAGTCATCATCCTCTTATTAAAAAGCACCAGTTGGAGAGCACTGCTATCATTTGCATGCATCACTATTAGTTTACATTGAGTATGACTATGACTGGATCTCTTTTACCATGAATTACAATGTTTAGTCAGTCCTTGATCTTCAGAGGTGCTCTGCATTTATGTTTTGCGGTCTCAGAAACAGCTAGCAAGATACCGTCTTGTTATATCATATTATGATTGTTTTGAGAAAGTGTTGTCATCCGAGATTTATTATTATTGCTCGCTAGTTGATTATGCCATTGATATGAGTAAACATGAGACCTAAGTGTTATTTTGAATATGGTTGGTTTATAATCTTTGCTGAAAACTTGAATGCTGGCTTTACATATTTACAACAACAAGAGCAAACAGAGTTTGTAAAAGTTTTTCTTTATCACTTTCAGTTTGTCAACTGAATTGCTTGAGGACAAGCAAAGGTTTAAGCTTGGGGGAGTTGATACGTCTCCAACGTATCTACTTTTCCAAACACTTTTGCCCTTGTTTTGGACTCTAACTTGAATGAATTGAATAGAACTAACCCGGACTGACGTTGTTTTCAGCAGAATTGCCATGGTGTTATTTTCGTGCAGAAATTAAAGTTCTCAGAATGACCTGAAACTTCACGGAGAATATTTTTGGAATTACTAAAAAATACTGGCTAAAGAATCAACACCAGGGGGCCCACACCCTGTCCACGAGGGTGGAGGGCGTGCCCACCCCCCTAGGGCGCGCCCCCTGCCTCGTGGGCCCCCTGAGGCTCCACCAACCTCAACTCCAACTCTATATATTCACGTTCGGGGATAAAAAAACAGAGAGAAGGATTCATCGCGTTTTATGATCTGGAGCCGCCGCCAAGCCCTAATCTCTCTCGGGAGGGCTGATCTGGAGTCCATTCGGGGCTCCGAAGAGGGGAATCCGTCGCCATCGTCATCATCAACCTTCCTCCATCACCAATTTCATGATGCTCACCGCCGTGTGTGAGTAATTCCATCATAGGCTTGCTGGACAGTGATTGGTTGGATGAGATTTACCATGTAATCGAGTTAGTTTTGTTAGGGTTTGATCCCTAGTATCCATCATGTTCTGAGATTGATGTTGCTATGACTTTGCTATGCTTAATGCTTGTCACTAGGGCCCGAGTGCCATGATTTCAGATCTGAACCTATTATGTTTTCATGAATATATGTGAGTTGTTGATCCTATCTTGCAAGTCAATAGTCACCTACTATGTGTTATGGTCCGGTAACCCCGAAGTGACAATAATCGGGACCACTCCCGTTGATGACCGTAGTTTGAGGAGTTCATGTATTCACTAAGTGTTAATGCTTTGGTCCGGTACTCTATTAAAAGGAGGCCTTAATATCCCTTAGTTTCCACTAGGACCCTGCTACCACGGGGGGGTAGGACAAAAGATGTCATGCAAGTTCTTTTCCATAAGCACGTATGACTATATTTGGAATACATGCCTACCTTACATCGATGAACTGGAGCTAGTTCTGTGTCACCCTATGTTATAACTGTTGCATGAGGAATCGCATCCGACATAATTATCCATCACTGATCCATTGCCTACGAGCTTTTCACATATTGATCTTTTCTTAGTTACTTTACCGTCGCCACTGTTACAATTACTACAAAACTGCTACTGTTACTTTTGCCACTGTTACCGTTACTTCCATACTAGTTTGCTGCAGATATTAATTTTTCCAATTGTGGTTGAATTGACAACTCAACTGCTAATACTTGAGAATATTCTTTGGCTCCGCTTGTGTCAAATCAATAAATTTGGGTTGAATACTCTACCCTCGAAAACTCTTGCGATCCCCTATGCTTGTGGGTTATCAATGATGAGCCCAGATTCCGCGAAATGGCTTGAGGCCATGAAATCTGAGATGGAATCCATGTATGAGAACAAAGTATGGACTTTGGTTGACTTAGCCGATGATCGGCAAGCCATAGAAAATAAATGGATCTTCAAGAAGAAGACTGACGCTGACGGTAATGTTATTGTCTACAAAGCTTGACTTGTTGCGAAAGGTTTTCGACAAGTTCAAGGAGTTGACTACGATGAGACCTTCTCACCCGTAGCGATGCTTAAGTCTGTCCGAATCATGTTAGGAATTGCCGCATTTTATGATTATGAAATTTGGCAAATGGATGTCAAAACTGCATTCCTTAATGGATTTCTTAAAGAGAGTTGTATATGATGCAACCAAAAGGTTTTGTCGATCCTAAAGGTGCTAACAAAGTGTGCAAGCTCCAGTGATCCATATATGGACTGGTGCAAGCCTCTCAGAGTTGGAATATACGTTTTGATAGTGTGATCAAAGCATACGGTTTTACACAGACTTTAGGAGAAGCCTGTATTTACAAGAAAGTGAGTGGGAGCTCTATAGCATTTCTAATATTATATCTGGATGCCATGTCGTTGATTGGAAATGATATAGAATTTCTGGATAGCTTAAAAGGATACTTGAATAAGAATTTTTCAATGAAAGAACTCGGTGAAGCTGCTTATATATTGGGCATCAAGATCTATAGAGATATATCAAGACGCTTAATTGGACTTTAATAAAGCACATACCTTGATAAAGTTTTGAAGAAGTTAGAAATGGACTAGTCAAAGAAAGGGTTCTTGCCTGTGTTACGAGGTGTGAAGTTGAGTCAGACTCAATGCCCGACCATTGCAAAAGATAGAGAGAAAATGAAAGTCATTCCCTATGCCTCAGCCATAGGTTCTATCATGTATGCAATGTTGTGTACTAGACCTGATGTGTGCCTTGCTATAACTTTAGCAGGGAGGTGCCAAAGTAATCCAGGAGTGGATCACTGGACAACGGTCAAGAACATCTGAAATACCTGAAAAGGACTAAGGATATGTTTCTCGTTTATGGAGGTGACAAAGAGCTCGTCGTAAATGGTTACGTCGATGCTAGCTTTGACACTGATCCGGATGACTCTAATTCGCAAACCAGATACATATTTATATTGAATGGCGGAGCTGTCAGTTGGTGCAGTTCCTAGCAGAGCGTCATGGCGGGATCTACGTGTGAAGCGGAGTACATAGCTGCTTCGGAAGCAGCAAATGAAGGAGTCTGGATGAAGGAGTTCATATCCAATCTAGGTGTAATACCTAGTGCATTGGGTCCAATGAAAATCTTTTGTGACAATACTGGAGCAATAGCCTTAGCGAAGGAATGCAGATTTCACAAGAGAACCAAACACAACAAGAGAAGCTTCAACTCCATCCGCGATCAAGTCAAGGTCGGAGACATAGAGATTTGCAAAATACTTACGGATCTGAATGTTGCAACCCGTTGACTAAACCTCTTCCACGAGCAAAACATGATCAGCACCAATACTCCATGGGTGTTAGAAACACTACAATGTAATCTAGATTAGTGGCTCTAGTGCAAGTGGGAGAGTGAAGGAAATATGCCCTAGAGGCAATAATAAAGTTGTTATTTATATTTCCTTATATCATGATAAATGTTTATTATTCATTCTAGAATTGTATTAACCTGAAACTTGATACATGTGTGAATACATAGACAAAACAAAGTGTCCCTAGTATACCTCTACTTGACTAGCTCATTAATCAAAGATGGTTAAGTTTCCCGACTATAGACATGTGTTGTCATTTGATGGACAGGATTACATCATTAGGAGAATGATGTGATGGACAAGACCCATCCATTAGCTTAGCATAATGATCGTTAAGTTTTATTACTATTGCTTTCTTAATGACTTATACATATTCCTCTGACTATGAGATTATGCAACTCCCGAATACCGGAGGAACACCTTGTGTGCTATCAAACGTCACAATGTAACTGGGTGATTATAAAGGTGCTCTATAGGTGTCTCCGAAGGTGTTTGTTGGGTTGGCATAGATCGAGATTAGGATTTTTCACTGTGAGTATCGGAGAGGTATCTCTGGGCCCTCTCGGTAAGGCACATCACAATAAGCCTTGCAAGCAATGTGACTAATGAGTTAGTTGCGGGATGATGCATTACGAAACGAGTAAAGAGACTTGCCAGTAACGAGATTGAACTAGGTATGAAGATACCAACGATCGAATCTCTTGCAAGTAACATACCGATGACAAAGGCAATAACGTATGTTGTCATTGCGGTTTGACCGATAAAGATCTTCACAGAATATGTAGGAACCAATATGAGCATCCAAGTTCCTCTATTGGTTATTGACCGGAGATGTCTCTCGGTCATGTCTACATAGTTCTCGAACCCGTAGGGTCCGCACGCTTAACGTTCGATGACGATTTGTATTATGAGTTATGTGTTTTGGTGACCGTAGATTGTTCGGAGTCCCGGATGAGATCACGGACATGACTAGGAGTCTCGAAATAGTCGAGAGGTAAAGATTGATATATTGGACGATGATATTCGGACACCGGAATGGTTCCGGATCGTTTCGGGTATTTTTCGGAGTAGTGGGAGGTTACCGAAACCCCCCGGGGAAAGTAATGGGCCACTATGGGCCATAGGGAAGAGAGAGGGAGCACACAAGGGGTGGCGCGCGCCCCCCCATGGGCTGTCCGAATTGGACAAGGGGAAGGGGCCCGGCCCCCCTTTCCTTCCCCCTCCCCCTCTCCTTCCCTCTTTCCCCCTCCATGAGAAGGAATGGGAGGGGGCCGAATCCTACTAGGACTAGGAGTCCTAGTAGGACTCCCCCTCTTGGCGCGCCCCTTAGGGCCGGCCTCCTCCCTCTCCCTGCTTTATATACGTGGGCATGGTACCCCTTGGAGACACACCAATTGTCCCAAGCCATGTGCGGCGTCTCCCTCCATAGTTTACTCCTCCGGTCATATTCACGTAGTGCTTAGGCGAAGCCGTGCACAGATCACATCATCATCACCGTCACCACGCCGTCGTGCTAACGAAACTCTCCCTCGACCCTCTACTGCATCAAGATTTCGAGGGAAGTCATCGAGCTGAACGTGTGCAGAACTCGGAGGTGATGTACATTCGGTACTTGATCGGTTGGATCTTGAAGACGTTCGAATACATCAACCGCGTTAAACTAACGTTTTCGCTTTTGGTCTACGAAGGTACATGGACACACTCTCCTCCTCTCTTTGCTATGCATTTCCTAGATAGATCTTGCGTGATCGTAGGATTTTTTTTGAAATTGCATGCTACGTTCCCAACATCAAGAACATCCTGAAATACCTAAAAAGGACTAAGGATATGTTTCTCGTTTATGGGGGTGACAAAGAGCTCATCGTAAATGGTTACGTTGATGCTAGCTTTGACACTGATTCGGATGACTCAAAGTCACAAAACCGGATACGTATTTATATTGAATGGCGGAGCTGTCAGTTGGTGCAGTTCCAAGCAGATTGTCGTGGTGGGATCTACGTGTGAAGCAGAGTATATAGCTGCTTCAGAAGCAGCAAATGAAGGAGTCTGGATGAAGGATTTCATATCCGATCTAGGTGTAATACCTAGTGCATCGGGTCCAATGAAAATCGTTTGTGACAATACTGGAGCAATAGCCTTAGTGAAGGAATCCATATTTCACAAGAGAACCAAACACATCAAGAGACACTTCAACTCCATCCGCTATCAAGTCAAGGAGGGGACATAGAGATTTGCAAAATACATACATATCTGAATGTTGCAGACCCGTTGACTAAACCTCTTCCACGAGCAAAACATGATAAACACCAAGACTCCATGGGTGTTAGAATTTTACAATGTAATCTAGATTATTGACTCTAGTGCAAGTGGAAGACTGAAGGAAATATGCCCTAGAGGCAACAATAAAGTTGTTAGTTATATTTCCTTATATCATGATAAATGTTTATTATTCATGCTAGAATTGTATTAACCGGAAACTTGATACATGTGTGAATACATAGACAAAACAAAGTGTCCCTAGTATGCCTCTACTTGATTAGCTCGTTAATCAAAGATGGTTAAGTTTCTTGACCATAGACATGTGTTGTCATTTGATGAACGGGATCACATCATTAGTAGAATGATGCGATGAACAAGACCCATCCGTTAGCTTACTATAATGATCGTTAAGTTTTATTGATATTGCTTTCTTCATGACTTATACATATTCCTCTGACTATGAGATTATGCAACTCCGAATACCGGAGGAACACCTTGTGTGCTATCAAACGTCACAACGTAACTGGGTGATTATAAAGATGCTCTACAGGTGTCTCCGAAGGTGTTTGTTGGGTTGGCATAGATTGAGATTAGGATTTGTCACTCTGAGTATCGGAGAGGTATCTCTGGGTCCTCTCGGTAATGCACATCACAATAAGCCTTGCAAGCAATGTGACTAATGAGTTAGTTGATGGATGGTGCATTCCGGAACGAGTAAAGAGACTTGTCGGTAACGAGATTGAACTAGGTATGAAGATACCGACAATCGAATCTCGGGCAAGTAACATACCAATTACAAAGGGAATAACGTATGTTGTCATTGCGGTTTGACCGATAAAGATCTTCGTAGAATATGTAGGAACCAATATGAGCATCTAGGTTCCGCTATTGGTTATTGACCGGAGATGTGTCTCGGTCATGTCTTCATAGTTCTCGAACCAGTAGGGTCCGCACGCTTATCGTTCGATGACGATTTGTATTATGAGTTATGTGTTTTGGTGACCGAAGATTGTTTGCAGTCCCGGATGAGATCACGGACATGACGAGGAGTCTCAAAATAGCCGAGAGGTAAAGATTTATATATTGGACGATGATATTCGGACACCGGAATCGTTATGGATCGTTTCGGTTATTTTTCGGAGTACCGGGAGGTTACCGAACCCCCCGGGGAAAGTAATGGGCCACTATGGGCCATAGGGGAGAGAGAGGGGAGCCCACAAGTGGTGGCGCGCACCCCCCCATGAGCTGTCCGAATTGGACAAGGGGAAGGGGGTGCGGGCCCCCTTTCCTTCCCCCTCTCCCTCTCCTTCCCTCTTTCCCCCTCCATGAGAAGGAATAGGAGGGGGGGCGAATCCTACTAGGACTAGGAGTCCTAGTATGACTCCCCCCTCTTGGTACGCCCACTAGGGCCGGCCTCCTCCCTCTCCCTCCTTTATATACGTGGGCAGGGCACCCCTTGGAGACACACCAATTGTTCCAACCCGTGTGCGGTGTCTCCCTCCACAGTTTACTCCTCCGGTCATATTCATGTGTGCTTAGGCGAAGCCCTGCGTGGATCACATCACCATCACTGTCACCACGCCGTCGTGCTGACGAAACTCTTCCTCGACCCTCTGCTGGATCAAGAGTTCGAGGGACGTCATCTAGCTGAACGTGTGCAGAACTCGGAGGTGTCGTACGTTCGGTACTTGATCGGTTCGACTACATCAACCGCGTTAAACTAACGCTGTCGCTTTCAGTCTATGAAGGTACGTGGACACACTCTCCTCCTCTCGTTGCTATGCATCTCGTAGATAGATCTTGCGTGATCGTAGGATTTTTTTTGAAATTGCATGCCACGTTCGCAACAGGTGCGTGTCATAATAAAACGGAACAATGGAAGTTGCATGGTAATATATCTCGGAATGGCCATGGAAATGCCATAATAGGTAGGTATGGTGGCTGTTTTGAGGAAGGTATATGATGGGTGTAAGGCACCGGAAAAAGGTGCACGGTACTAGAGAGGCTAGCAATGGTGGAAGGGTGAGAGTGATTATAATCACTACTGCATGATGGTCCATACGCGACAGTCGAATCAGAGACCCTTCAACGAAACTGTGTGCGATGCAATAATCGCAAACGGTGGTGTAATGAAACCATCAAAAAGGGTGCAAAATGTCTGCGATGGCGGCGACATCAAACACGGTTCATATTAGATTTGCGTGTGCGATGAGTGGCAAACGGTTAATCCAGAAGAACTATTTGCGATGATGCAGAACAATAGAAACAGGCAGCCAGGGGAGGGTGTGTGCGATATGTGGCATATAGTTCACTAGGATGAACTATGTGTGATTAGGCAACACAATGGAAACGGTTCAACTGAACAAGACGTGTGTGATACGCGACAAACAGGTCCGTAATCAGAAATGTGTGCGAAGACCAATAATAACACAAACGATTGCTGCTAATAAGCCGTGTGATTTGCTCTGTCTACAGAAGAATAACGTGTATATACATATATAACTGAAATAAACATCCAATTACATAAGTGACTATACAGATCATTCACACACACCTCAATAAAAAATTGCATGCATTCTAAAGTAGGAGAAACGATCGTCTAGTCATCTACTTCTTGTGACGCTCCCGCCACTGCTCTGTGGCTCGATCCCTCGTCAGGGGCAGGAAGAAGAGACTTCCTCATGTCAACGATCCGTCTGTACATCTCGTAGCTTGTGTACGCGTCCTTGGCCACATACTTTACATGTTGTTTATCCAGTCTCTCATGCCACACACTGTGCCAGGCGTTCTTGTCCTTCTTGCTCCCATTCTTCATCTTCATGTAGTAGGGGTCGATGATGGCTGAGGCAAGGTCAACCAGGGAGTTCAGTTTGTTGTTGTTGCTGCCCCAGACCTTGTAGTGGTGCTGGATGTTCACAAGATTCGGGCATTTCAAGCCCGAAACCATGAGCGCTTCTAGATCATTGGTGGTGTCCACCGTAGCGAAACTATAGTCGGAGCTGTTGATAAACCTGGAGAAATGCTCGCAAGGCCTTGTGGCCAGGTGGTAGTGGTAGACGAGGACGTAATGTCGCACACACAACTGGGCAACAACGACCTTCTGATCGTGCCCGGCACGACCGATGGTGTACTCGAGGTCGAAGCCGACCACTTGGTACTTGTCCTCTTCATGGAACTGCTCCATAGTTTGGATGGAGCTCTCCACTAAGACCAGATCGTTCGTGTACACCACCGAGAGGGCCTTCGCCCTCACATGGGTGTCCACGACGTGATGCGTGGTGAACTTGTTGGAAATATGCCCTAGAGGCAATAATAAATGGTTATTATTATATTTCTTTGTTCATGATAATTGTCTATTGTTCATGCTATAATTGTGTTATCCGGAAATCGTAATACATGTGTGAATACATAGACCACAACGTGTCCCTAGTAAGCCTCTAGTTGACTAGCTCGTTGATCAATAGATAGTCATGGTTTCCTGACTATGGACATTGGATGTCGTTGATAACGGGATCACATCATTAGGAGAATGATGTGATGGACAAGACCCAATCCTAAGCATAGCATAAAAGATCGTGTAGTTTCGTTCGCTAGAGCTTTTCCAATGTCAAGTATCTTTTCCTTAGACCATGAGATCGTGCAACTCCCGGATACCGTAGGAGTACTTTGGGTGTGCCAAACGTCACAACGTAACTGGGTGACTATAAAGGTACACTACGGGTATCTCCGAAAGTGTCTGTTGGGTTGGCACGGATCGAGACTGGGATTTGTCACTCCGTGTGACGGAGAGGTATCTTTGGGCCCACTCGGTAATGCATCATCATAATGAGCTCAATGTGACTAAGGCGTTAGTCACGGGATCATGCATTATGGTACGAGTAAAGAGAGTTGCCGGTAACGAGATTGAACAAGGTATAGGGATACTGACGATCGAATCTCGGGCAAGTAACATACCGATTGACAAAGGGAATTGTATACGGGATTGATTGAATCCTCGACATCGTGGTTCATCCGATGTGATCATCGTGGAACATGTGG
The DNA here is from genome assembly GCF_018294505.1 of Triticum aestivum. Classification (NCBI taxonomy): domain Eukaryota; kingdom Viridiplantae; phylum Streptophyta; class Magnoliopsida; order Poales; family Poaceae; genus Triticum; species Triticum aestivum. Next base: position 107,758,968 of record NC_057808.1, on the reverse strand, counting down.
GAACCAACATGGGTATCCAGATCCCGCTGTTGGTTATTGACCGGAGAGGCGTCTCGGTCATGTCTGCATGTCTCCCGAACCCGTAGGGTCTACACACTTAAGGTTCGGTGACGCTAGGGTTGTAGAGATATAAGTATGCGGAAACCAGAAAGTTGTTCGGAGACCCGGATGAGATCCTGGACGTCACGAGGAGTTCCGGACTGGTCCGGAGGTGAAGAATTATATATAGGAAGTCAAGTTTCGGCCACCGGGAAAGTTTCGGGGGTTATCGGTATTGTACCGGGACCACCGGAAGGGTCCCGGGGGTCCACCTGGTGGGGCCACCTATCCCGGAGGGCCCCATGGGCTGAAGTGGGAGGGCAACCAGCCCTTAGTGGGCTGGGGCGCCCCCCATGGGCCTCCCCCCTGCGCCTAGGGTTGGAAACCCTAGGGTGGGGGGGCGCCCCACTTGCCTTGGGGGGCAAGTCTCCCCCCTTGGCCGCCGCCCCCTCCCTTGATGGGATCTTGGCCGGCGCCCCCCCTCCCAGGGGGCCTATATAAAGGGGGGGGGGGAGAGAGGGCAGCAACACAACAACCTTGGGCGCCTCCCTCCTCCCCTGCTACACCTCTCCCTCTCGCAGAAGCTCGGCGAAGCCCTGCCGAGATCCCGCTACATCCACCACCACGCCGTCGTGCTGCTGGATCTTCATCAACCTCTCCTTCCCCCTTGCTGGATCAAGAAGGAGGAGACGTCGCTGCACCGTATGTGTGTTGAACGCGGAGGTGCCGTCCGTTCGGCACTCGGTCATCGGTGATTTGGATCACGGCGAGTACGACTCCATCAACCACGTTCATTGGAACGCTTCCGCTCGCGATCTACAAGGGTATGTAGATGCACTCGTTTCCCCTCGTTGCTAGTATACTCCATAGATGGATCTTGGTGAGCGTAGGAAAATTTTAAAATTCTGCTACGATCCCCTACAGTGGCATCATGAGCCAGGCCTATGCGTAGTTACTATGCACAAGTAGAACACAAAGCAGTTGTGGGCGTTGATGTTGCCAATTCTTCTTGTCGCTACTAGTCGTATCTTGTTTCGGCGGTATTGTAGGATGAAGCGGCCCGGACCGACCTTACACGTACGCTTACGTGAGACAGGTTCCACCGACTGACATGCACTAGTTCCATAAGGTGGCTAGCGGGTGTCTGTCTCTCCTACTTTAGTCGGAATGGATTCGATGAAAAGGGTCCTTATGAAGGGTAAATAGAAATTGGCAAATCACGTTGTGGTCATACGTAGGTAAGAAACGTTCTTGCTAGAAACCTACAAGCCACGTAAAAACTTGCAACAACAATTAGAGGACGTCTAACTTGTTTTTGCAGCAAGTGCTATGTGATGTGATATGGCCAGAAGATGTGATGAATGATATATGTGATGAATGAGATTGATCATATTCTTGTAATAGGAATCACGACTTGCATGTCGATGAGTATGACAACCGGCAGGAGCCATAGGAGTTGTCTTTATTATTTTGTATGACCTGCGTGTCATTGAATAACGCCATGTAAATTACTTTACTTTGTTGCTAAACGCGTTAGCCATAGAAGTAGAAGTAATCGTTGGCGTGATGACTTCATGAAGACACAATGATGGAGATCATGATGATGGAGATCATGGTGTCATGCCGGTGACGAAGATGATCATGGTGCCCCGAAGATGGAGATCAAAGGAGCATAATGATATTGGCCATATCATGTCACTATTTGATTGCATGTGATGTTTATCATGTTTTTGCATCTTATTTGCTTAGAACGACGGTAGTAAGTAAGATGATCCCGTATAATAATTTCAAGAAAGTGTTCACCCTAACTGTGCACCGTTGCGAAGGTTCGTTGTTTCGAAGCACCACGTGATGATCGGGTGTGATAGATTCTAACGTTCGCATACAACGGGTGTTGACGAGCCTAGCATGTACAGAGATGGCCTCGGAACACACGCAATACACTTAGGTTGACTTGACGAGCCTAGCATGTATAGACATGGCCTCGGAACACGGAGGACCGAAAGGTCGAGCATGAGTCGTATAGAAGATACGATCAACATGGAGATGTTCACCGATCTTGACTGGTCCGTCTCACGTGATGATCGGACACGACCTAGTTAACTCGGATCATGTTTCACTTAGATGACTAGAGGGATGTCTATCTGAGTGGGAGTTCATTGAGTAATTTGATTAGATGAACTTAATTATTATGAACTTAGTCTAAAATCTTTACACTATGTCTTGTAGATCAAATGGCCCACGTTGTCCTCAACTTCAACGCGTTCCTAGAGAAAACCAAGCTGAAAGATGATGGCAGTAACTATACGGACTGGGTCCGGAACCTGAGGATCATCCTCATAGCTGCCAAGAAAGATTATGTCCTAGAAGCACCGCTAGGTGAAGCACCAATCCCAGAGAACCAAGACGTTATGAACGCTTGGTAGCAGCGTGCTGATGATTACTCCCTCGTTCAGTGCGGCATGCTTTACAGCTTAGAACCGGGTCTCCAAAAGCGTTTTGAGAAACATGGAGCATATGAGATGTTCGAGGAGCTGAAAATGGTTTTCCAAGCTCATGCCCGGGTCGAGAGATATGAAGTCTCCGACAAGTTCTTCAGCTATAAAATGGAGGAGAATAGTTCTGTTAGTGAGCACATACTCAGAATGTTTGGGTTGCACAACCGCTTGTCTCGGCTGGGAGTTAATCTCCCGGATGACGCGGTCATTGACAGAATCCTTCAGTCGCTTCCACCAAGCTACAAGAGCTTTGTGATGAACTTCAATATGCAGGGGATGGAAAAGACCATTCCTGAGGTATATTCGATGCTGAAATCAGCGGAGGTGGAGATCAGAAAAGAACATCAAGTGTAGATGGTGAATAAAACCACTAAGTTCAAGAAGGGCAAGGGTAAGAAGAACTTCAAGAAGGACGGCAAGGGAGTTGCCGCGCCCGGTAAGCCAGTTACTGGGAAGAAGCCAAGGAATGGACCCAAGCCTGAGACTGAGTGCTTTTATTGCAAGGGAAGTGGTCACTGGAAGCGGAACTGCCCCAAATATTTAGCGGACAAGAAGAAGGCCGGCAACACCGAAGGTATATGTGATATACATGTAATTGATGTGTACCTTACCAGTACTCGTAGTAGCTCCTGGGTATTTGATACCGGTGCGGTTGCTCATATTTGTAACTCAAAACAGGAACTGCGGAATAAACGGAGACTGGCAAAGGACGAGGTGACGACGCGCGTCGCGAATGGTTCCAAGGTCGATGTGATCGCCGTCGGCACGCTACCTCTGCATCTCCCTACGGGATTAGTTTTAAACCTCAATAATTGTTATTTAGTGCCAGCTTTGAGCATGAACATTGTATCTGGATCTCGTTTAATTCGAGATGGCTACTCATTTAAATCCGAGAATAATGGTTGTTCTATTTATATCATCGATATATTTTATGGTCATGCCCCGCTGGTCAATGGTTTCTTCTTGATGAATCTCGAACGTGATGTTACACATATTCATAGTGTGAATACCAAAAGATGTAAAGTTGATAACGATAGTCCCACATACTTGTGGCACTGCCCCCTTGGTCACATTGGTGTCAAGCGCATGAAGAAGCTCCATGCAGATGGACTTTTGGAGTCTCTTGATTACGAATCATTTGACACGTGCGAACCATGCCTCATGGGTAAGATGACCAAGACTCCGTTCTCCGGAACAATGGAGCGAGCAACCAACTTATTGGAAATCATACATACCGATGTGTGCGGTCCAATGAGTGTTGAGGCTCGCGGAGGATATCGTTATGTTCTCACTCTCACTGATGACTTAAGTAGATATGGGTATGTCTACCTAATGAAACACAAGTCTGAAACCTTTCAAAAGTTCAAGGAATTTCAGAGTGAGGTTGAGAATCAACGTGACAGAAAAATAAAATTCTTACGATCAGATCGTGGTGGAGAATATTTAAGTCACGAATTTGGTGCGCACTTAAGGAAATGTGGAATCGTTTCACGACTCACGCCGCCTGGAACACCTCAGCGAAACGGTGTGTCCGAACGTCGTAATCGCACTCTATTGGATATGGTGTGATCTATGATGTCTCTTACCGATTTACCGCTCTCATTTTGGGGCTATGCTTTAGAGACTGCCGCATTCACTTTAAATAGGGCTCCGTCGAAATCCATTGAGACGACATCGTATGAATTATGGTTTGGGAAGAAACCTAAGCTGTCATTTCTAAAAGTTTGGGGATGCGATGCTTATGTCAAGAAACTTCAACCTGAAAAGCTCGAACCCAAGTCGGAGAAATGCGTCTTCATAGGATACCCTAAGGAAACTATTGGGTATACCTTCTACCTCATATCCGAAGGCAAGATCTTCGTTGCCAAGAACGGGTCCTTTCTGGAGAAAGAGTTTCTCTCGAAAGAATTGAGTGGGAGGAAAGTGGAACTTGATGAGGTGATAGTCACCCCTTCCATACCGGAAAGTAGCGCAGCGCGGGAAGATGTTCCTGTAGTGCCTAGACCGACTGGGGAGGAAGTTAATGATGATGATCATGAAGCTTCGGATCAAGTTACTGCTGAACTTCGTAGGTCCACAAGGACACGTTTCGCACCAGAGTGGTACGGCAACCCTGTCCTGGAAATCATGTTGTTAGACAACGGTGAACCTTTGAACTATGAAGAAGCGATGGCGGGCCCGGATTCCGACAAATGGCTAGAAGCCATGAAATCCGAGATAGGATCCATGTATGAAAACGAACTATGGACTTTGACTGACTTGCCCGATGATCGGCGAGCCATAGAAAATAAATGGATCTTTAAGAAGAAGACATACGCGGATGGTAATGTGACCATCTATAAGGCTCGACTTGTCGCTAAGGGTTATCGACAAGATCAAGGGGTTGACTACGATGAGACTTTCTCACCCGTAGCGAAGCTGAAGTCCGTCCGAATCATGTTAGCAATCGCCGCATACTATTATTATGAGATATGGCAGATGGACGTCAAAACGGCATTCCTTAACGGCTTCCTTAAGGAAGAGTTGTATATGATGCAGCCGGAAGGTTTTGTCGATCCTAAGAATGCTAACAAAGTATGCAAGCTCCAGCGCTCAATCTATGGGCTGGTGCAAGCATCTCGGAGTTGGAACATTCGCTTTGATGAGATGATCAAAGCGTTTGGGTTTACACAGACTTATGGAGAAGCCTGTGTTTACAAGAAAGTGAGTGGGAGCTCTGTAGCATTTCTCATATTATATGTGGATGACATACTATTGATGGGAAATGATATAGAATTCTTGGAAAGTATAAAGGCCTATTTAAATAGGTGTTTTTCAATGAAGGACCTTGGAGAAGCTGCTTATATATTAGGAATCAAGATCTATAGAGATAGATCAAGACGCCTCATTGGTCTTTCACAGAGTACATACCTTGACAAGATATTGAAGAAGTTCAATATGGATCAGTCCAAGAAGGGGTTCTTGCCTGTATTGCAAGGTGTGCAATTGAGCACGGCTCAATGCCCGACCACGGCAGAAGATATAGAAAAGATGAGTGTCATCCCCTATGCCTCGGCCATAGGGTCTATTATGTATGCCATGCTGTGTACCAGACCTGATGTAAACCTTGCCATGAGTTTGGTAGGAAGGTACCAAAGTAATCCCGGCATGGAACACTGGACAGCGGTCAAGAATATCCTGAAGTACCTGAAGAGGACCAAGGATATGTTTCTCGTTTATGGAGGTGACGAAGAGCTCGTCGTAAAGGGTTACGTCGACGCTAGCTTCGACACAGATCTGGATGACTCGAAGTCACAAACCGGATACGTGTATATTTTGAATGGAGGAGCAGTAAGCTGGTGCAGTTGCAAGCAAAGCATCATGGCGGGATCTACATGTGAAGCGGAGTACATGGCAGCCTCGGAGGCAGCACAGGAAGCAGTCTGGATGAAGGAGTTCATTACCGACCTAGGGGTGATTCCCAATGCGTCGGGCCCGATGACTCTCTTCTGTGACAACACTGGAGCTATTGCCCTTGCGAAGGAGCCCAGGTTTCACAGGAAGACCAGGCATATCAAGCGTCGCTTCAACTCCATTCGTGAAAGTGTTCAAAATGGAGACATAGATATTTGTAAAGTACATACGGATCTGAATGTAGCAGATCCGTTAACTAAACCTCTCCCTAGGGCAAAACATGATCAACACCAGGATGCAATGGGTGTTCGATTCATCACAATGTAACTAGATTATTGACTCTAGTGCAAGTGGGAGACTGTTGGAAATATGCCCTAGAGGCAATAATAAATGGTTATTATTATATTTCTTTGTTCATGATAATTTTCTATTGTTCATGCTATAATTGTGTTATCCGGAAATCATAATACATGTGTGAATACATAGACCACAACGTGTCCCTCGTAAGCCTCTAGTTGACTAGCTCGTTGATCAATAGATAGTCATGGTTTCCTGACTATGGACATTGGATGTCGTTGATAAAGGGATCACATCATTAGGAGAATGATGTGATGGACAAGACCCAATCCTAAGCATAGCATAAAAGATCGTGTAGTTTCGTTTGCTAGAGCTTTTCCAATGTCAAGTATCTTTTCCTTAGACCATGAGATCGTGCAACTCCCGGATACCGTAGGAGTACTTTGGGTGTGCCAAACGTCACAATGTAACTGGGTGACTATAAAGGTACACTACGGGTATCTCCGAAAGTGTCTGTTGGGTTGGCACGGATCGAGACTGGGATTTGTCACTCCGTGTGACGGAGAGGTATCTCTGGGCCCACTCGGTAATGCATCATCATAATGAGCTCAATGTGACTAAGGCGTTAGTCACGGGATCATGCATTACGGTACGAGGAAAGAGACTTGCCGGTAACGAGATTGAACAAGGTATAGGGATACCGACGATCGAATCTCGGGCAAGTAACATACCGATTGACGAAGGGAATTGTATACGGGATTGATTGAATCCTCGACATTGTGGTTCATCCGATGAGATCATCATGGAACATGTGGGAACCAACATGGGTATCCAGATCCCGCTGTTGGTTATTGACCGGAGAGGCGTCTCGGTCATGTCTGCATGTCTCCCGAACCCGTAGGGTCTACACACTTAAGGTTCGGTGACGCTAGGGTTGTAGAGATATAAGTATGCGGAAACCCAAAAGTTGTTCGGAGTCCCGGATGAGATCCCGGACGTCATGAGGAGTTCCGGAATGGTCCGGAGGTGAAGAATTATATATAGGAAGTCAAGTTTCGGCCACCGGGAAAGTTTCGGGGGTTATCGGTATTGTACCGGGACCACCGGAAGGGTCCCGGGGGTCCATCGGGTGGGGCCACCTATCCCGGAGGGCCCCATGGGCTGAAGTGTGAGGGCAACCAGCCCTTAGTGGGCTAGGGCGCCCCCCATGGGCCTCCCCCCTGCGCCTAGGGTTGGAAACCCTAGGGTGGGGGGGGGGGGGCGCCCCACTTGCCTTGGGGGGCAAGTCTCCCCCCTTGGCCGCCGCCCCCTCCCTTGATGGGATCTTGGCCGGCGCCCCCTCCCAGGGGGC